>NC_134355.1:76200793-76500793 GCF_048569485.1 Anomaloglossus baeobatrachus | reverse complement strand
TGAGTTGTAGTGTGCAACGCAGGCAGACGCGCTCTGCAAATGTCTTTGCACTAGTGGGACTATAGCAAAGTCCAATAGCCACGTATAGGATGCCACTAGGTACACTGAGTGTTTGCTAGTATAATGGCTTGGTTAGAATGAGTTGTAGTGTGCAACGCAGGCAGACGCGCTCTGCAAATGTCTTTGCACTAGTGGGACTATAGCAAAGTCCAATAGCCACGTATAGGATGCCACTAGGTACACTGAGTGTTTGCTAGTATAATGGCTTGGTTAGAATGAGTTGTAGTGTGCAACGCAGGCAGACGCGCTCTGCAAATGTCTTTGCACTAGTGGGACTATAGCAAAGTCCAATAGCCACGTATAGGATGCCACTAGGTACACTGAGTGTTTGCTAGTATAATGGCTTGGTTAGAATGAGTTGTAGTGTGCAACGCAGGCAGACGCGCTCTGCAAATGTCTTTGCACTAGTGGGACTATAGCAAAGTCCAATAGCCACGTATAGGATGCCACTAGGTACACTGAGTGTTTGCTAGTATAATGGCTTGGTTAGAATGAGTTGTAGTGTGCAACGCAGGCAGACGCGCTCTGCAAATGTCTTTGCACTAGTGGGACTATAGCAAAGTCCAATAGCCACGTATAGGATGCCACTAGGTACACTGAGTGTTTGCTAGTATAATGGCTTAGTTATCAGTTGGAGTGTGCAGAGGACAAGAGGGTACAGTGGCAGGATTGTGGTGCTCTGGGTAGAGGAATGGAAGACTGCCTTTCTATTCCCTCCTAATGGTGAAATGCAGGTAGGAAATCCCTGACCTGGGCTACACAGACGCTGTTGCTGTTTGCAGGACCTGTCACCTATGGCTCTCTGACCCTGCCGGTTGGAGCCCTTAAAAGGACTGCTATAAAGTGCTCTCCCTAAGCTGTCTAACGCTGTGTATGCAGCGCATACAGCTGTATCGGCTATAGGACTCAGGAAGACGGAGCTGCGACAGTGATGTCTGACACCAAAGACGCAGAAGGCAGATAATGGCGTCCGTGAAGAAAATGTCCGGTTTTATAATGCAGGGACATGTGACATGCAGATCCTATCACACATGCCGTTGCTTCTCTGGCTCAAAGTCCACTTAGCTGTGTGTGTGTCTGGGATTGGCTGACATGCTGGCCCGCCCCACAAGACGCGCGCGCTTAGGGAAGGAAGACAAGAAAAAAAAAAAAAAAAAATGGCGATCGCCATTATAGAAACAGCAGTGATCTGAAGGCGCTGTTCACGCACACTATACACTGAAATGTGATAATAGTTTGATTCACAGAGTGACTTACACTATTACAGCAGAAACCAAGCTATGATTTAGCTGTTTTTTGGCTGCTAGAACCGTTCTCGAACGTTTCTAGAACTACCGAGCTTTTGCAAAAAGCTCGAGTTCTAGTTCGATCTAGAACATGCCCCAAAATCACTCGAGCCGCGAACTGGAGAACCACGAACCACGAACCGCGCTCAACTCTATTAAAGATATTAGCCACTATCTGAGGAAAACAGAATTCTAATAAAACATGATAGCTTTGATGAAGGACGTTCTCTGGCTTACGTCAAAATTATATGGGACATCATTTGTCCAAGTGTCTATAATAGTAAAGCTTTTGCTTAAGGTAAATGTCAGTGGTAAGATAAGTGCATATAACTGCATATAACTGACTTATCTGATTAGATATATTTAAAAATAATATATACTGTTTTATATGTTTCATCTACTCAAACCATGCTATATTCTTCTTGAACCTTGGAAAATATATCTAAAGCATTCTGAACCCTTAAAATATCTATAGCTTGTAATGGGAATAATTGACTACATGTGATTTAAGATTATTTACATTATTGTGAGTGTGTAGATCCAATTCTTAGAACTTGAATTTTTGGGTCTAAGTTGAAAAAAATGGCAACAAAACACATTTTGTCAAATATATTTCGCAGAGCTCTTCTAAGTTCATTATTAATTAAATTGTTTCTCTGGAAATAGATTAAAAAAAAACTAAAGGAAATGTCATTATGAATTCCTAAATACCTATTCCTAGATACTCATTTTGTCTACAGAGGACATCACTATGGTCCATTAAAATATCAGTAGGACATCAAACTGTGAGCATGCGTGTAAGGCAGCCATTGTTGTGACCCAGAGGTTAGCAATAACAAATGCCATCAAGTTATACCAGGGCGGCACGGTGGCTCAGTGGTTAGCACTGCAGTCTTGCAGCACTGGGGTCCTGGGTTAAAATCCCACAAAGGACAACACCTGCAAGGAGTTTGTATGTCCTCCCCGTGTTTGCGTGGGTTTCCTCCAGGTTCTCCAGTTTCCTCCCACACTCCAAAGACATACAGATAGTGACTTTAGATTGTGAGCCCCAATTTAGACAGTGTTGCCAATGTATGTAAAGCGCTATAGAAATTAATAGCACTATATAAATGAATAAATATTATCATTATATTATTATCCCCAGGTCACAGCAGCATTTAGAAAGCAATGTTAACATCATGTTACCTAAGGTTAGCACCCATGGTATATGCAGTACTGCATCAGATAGACAAAGAGGACAGCAGTGTGAGCAGCCTCTTAAGTTACCACCTTTGCAATCTTCAGTATTAGATCAGATGGACAGGATGGACAGGAGTATGAGTAGCCTCTTCTTACTTCTGTAACTCTAATCTCCAGTACTAAATCAGATAAACAAATTAAATAGCAGTCTGAACAGTCTTCTCTTATCTCACCTCCCCTGATATATGCAGTATTAGATCAAATAGACAACCTGAATAGCAGTGTGAGCAGCATTGTTTTACTTTACCATTCCTAGTAGACTTAGAATTAGATAAGAAATACATAGTGGACTGCAGTGTGAGCAGTCTGATCTTATCTCAGCATCCCTGTGATCTCCAATGTTAGTTCAGAAAAATAGGGTGCATATCAATATGAGTTGCCTCTTCTTACCTCAGCACCTCTTGTAGATCCTGTTATTAGATCAGAAAGACAGTATGGACAACAGTGTGAGAAGCCTCTTTTTACCTCAGCACCACTACTATTTTCAATACAAGTTCAGACAGACTGAGTAGACAGTAGTGTGAGCAGCCTCCTCTTACCTCAGCATCACTACTATGTCCAGTATGAGCTCAGACAGACTGGGTAGACAACAATGTGAGCAGCCTCTTCTTACCTCAGCACCACTGGTATCTCCAGTATTAGATCACATAGACATTATATACATCAGTGTGAACAGCCTCTTCTTACCTTAGCACCACTGGTACCTCCAGTATTAGATCAGATAGGCAGGTTAGACAGCAGTGTGAGAAGCCTCTTCTTACCTCAGCACTAGAGATGAGCGAACCGGTCCCGGTTCGGCTCGAGGTCGGTTCGCCGAACGGAGGTCCCGTTCGAGTTTGGCTCGTCGAACGTTCGACGAACCGAACTCGAAATGCATAGGAAACAATGGCAGGCAATCACAAACACATAAAAACACCTAGAAAACACCCTCAAAGGTGTCCAAAAGGTGACAAACAACTCAAACACATGGGAAAGTGACAAGGACATATACTCATGCGAAAACAAAACAGCTGGACAAGGAAAAAGAGGAGGACACACAGATATATGAGTATATGCAAGGAAACATCGATTCCATTATTGTGCAACTTGAGCCCTGCTCATTTTAGGCTTCCAATCTTGATAAATTGCCTGAGCTCGCCACGTACGCCTTGGGGATCTTGTCGTGTCCTGCAGCCAGCGTTCTCTCGGAACCTGTCTTCAGTGCTGCTGGGGGTCTGCTGGCAGATAAGCACACGTGTCTGTCCACTGACAATGTGGACATGGCTCTCAGAGGACTTTTCTTCCCCTGGGTCAGCCAGGGGACGGGAAAGGCACGCGTATTTTTGAGAGTGCTTCATGCAAAGCATCTTTTTCATCTTGAAAATTGGGTCAATTGATGCCAGTCAAGTGGGGTGTGTGTGGCCCAATTAGTGGCAACGAGAGAGACTGTGGTTGGAGTCCCCTCGCTGTGTTTCTAAAAGAACCAAGATGAACAAGTCATGGCTCTCAGAGGACTTTTCTTCCCCTGGGTCAGCCAGGGGACGGGAAAGGCACGCGTATTTTTGAGAGTGCTTCATGCAAAGCATCTTTTTCTTTTTCAAAAGGGGGCTCAACCGATGCCAGTCAAGTGGGGTGTGTGTGGCCCAGTTAGTGGAAACGAGGGAGACTGTGGTTGGAGTCCCCTCGCTGTGTTTCTAAAAGAACCAAGATGAACAAGTCATGGCTCTCAGAGGACTTTTCTTCCCCTGGGTCAGCCAGGGGACGGGAAAGGCACGCGTATTTTTGAGAGTGCTTCATGCAAAGCATCTTTTTCTTTTTCAAAAGGGGGCTCAACCGATGCCAGTCAAGTGGGGTGTGTGTGGCCCAGTTAGTGGAAACGAGGGAGACTGTGGTTGGAGTCCCCTCACTGTGTTTCTAAAAGAACCAAGATGAACAAGTCATGGCTCTCAGAGGACTTTTCTTCCCCTGGGTCAGCCAGGGGACGGGAAAGGCACGCGTATTTTTGAGAGTGCTTCATGCAAAGCATCTTTTTCTTTTTCAAAAGGGGGCTCAACCGATGCCAGTCAAGTGGGGTGTGTGTGGCCCAGTTAGTGGAAACGAGGGAGACTGTTGTTGGAGTCCCCTCGCTGTGTTTCTAAAAGAACCAAGATGAACAAGTCATGGCTCTCAGAGGACTTTTCTTCCCCTGGGTCAGCCAGGGGACGGGAAAGGCATGCGTATTTTTGAGAGTGCTTCATGCAAAGCATCTTTTTCTTTTTCAAAAGGGGGCTCAACCGATGCCAGTCAAGTGGGGTGTGTGTGGCCCAGTTAGTGGAAACGAGGGAGACTGTGGTTGGAGTCCCCTCGCTGTGTTTCTAAAAGAACCAAGATGAACAAGTCATGGCTCTCAGAGGACTTTTCTTCCCCTGGGTCAGCCAGGGGACGGGAAAGGCATGCGTATTTTTGAGAGTGCTTCATGCAAAGCATCTTTTTCTTTTTCAAAAGGGGGCTCAACCGATGCCAGTCAAGTGGGGTGTGTGTGGCCCAGTTAGTGGAAACGAGGGAGACTGTGGTTGGAGTCCCCTCGCTGTGTTTCTAAAAGAACCAAGATGAACAAGTCATGGCTCTCAGAGGACTTTTCTTCCCCTGGGTCAGCCAGGGGACGGGAAAGGCACGCGTATTTTTGAGAGTGCTTCATGCAAAGCATCTTTTTCTTTTTCAAAAGGGGGCTCAACCGATGCCAGTCAAGTGGGGTGTGTGTGGCCCAGTTAGTGGAAACGAGGGAGACTGTGGTTGGAGTCCCCTCGCTGTGTTTCTAAAAGAACCAAGATGAACAAGTCATGGCTCTCAGAGGACTTTTCTTCCCCTGGGTCAGCCAGGGGACGGGAAAGGCACACGTATTTTTGAGAGTGCTTCATGCAAAGCATCTTTTTCTTTTTCAAAAGGGGGCTCAACCGATGCCAGTCAAGTGGGGTGTGTGTGGCCCAGTTAGTGGAAACGAGGGAGACTGTGGTTGGAGTCCCCTCGCTGTGTTTTACATGCTTTTAGAAGGGCATGACATGGCTTAGAGGTTGACTTTCAGCATCTGGAAACTGTTGGCTACCAAAATGCTGCCTTTCCAACCTTTTTAACCGAGGATTTTCGAGACCTTATGCCCATCGCAGTGCCCCAAGAGCCGATGCCCAGGCGCCACTCCTTCTCCAACAAAGGCGTGCACGCGCTACACCAGCATGTCGCACTAAACATCACTGATTCCTTGAGAAACTCTGTGTGACAGGGTGCATTTCACCACAGATAATTGGCCCAGTAAGCATGGACAGGGGCGTTACATGTCGCTGACTGGGCAATGGGTTACTGTGGGGAGAGATGGAGAAGGGTCTGCTGTACAAGTCTTGCCGTCCCCACGAGTTGTTTCAATCCTTCTTCTGTATGTAGAAGTTAATACACTGCTTCTGCCTCTTCAACCTCGTGTGGGTCCTCCACCTTGGCGCAAACCCTGTGTGGTCAGGCCACCCTTCCTTGTAACTGCGCACAAGGAATACCACACACCTCCTTACTATGCTGGCAGCAGAGCTCAATGCCATCAGGCGGTCAAAGGTTTACTTTGAAATGTATGGGAAATGTGAGTCACACCGCTGAGAAGTTGTGGACGGTTAGCTCTGGAGACCGAGTTTCATCAATGGTTGTCTCCACTCAACCAGCAGCCAGGGAAGGCCGGGTGCGACAATGATGCAAACATGGGTGCGGCCCTTCGCTGTGACAATGTGACACACGTGCCTTGTGTGGTTCATGTGTTGAACCTGGTTGTCCAGCAATTTTTAAAGCACTATCCTGGCCCACATGGCCTTCTGCAGAGAGCACGGTGTAACGCCTTCCTTGATCCACACACTCAGATGGGCTGTAAATGATAGGCTAGAGGGAAGTCACTCACCAAGCAGGACCCCTAGAACCCTGAAACCCTTTAACCCCTATACAGGGATTAGGAATTACACAGGGCCCAAGGTGATTAATACCTGTGGAAGGCTGCAGTTCCAGAGAATAGTAGTCAGGCAGGGTCTAAACATTAATTGAGGAACAGGAACAGAATGGGACGGCCAGGACTTAATCAGAAAACAAGCAGAGGTGAAATGCGGATCGGCCAACAAGGTACATAAACAGCAAGCAGGAAAAGTAGTCAGGTAACAAGCACACAAAATCATAAAACTGAACTGGGGGTAAAAGCAGAGCTATCTCTGGCAGTGGTCTGCAGACAGGATGGGCATAAAAAAGGGTGTGGTGTCTTCCCATTGGTTGTAGCTGAATGATGGTATTTCATCTGTGAGATACCCACCAGCTACATTCAGCCAGAGATTCTGCATCTGTCAAGGTAATGCAGCCCAGTGGGTGAGCATAACCTGCGTCCACCTGCGCCGCTGGCATCGACTCCTCTCCCATCATCAGCACTATGCATGAAAGGAACATGTTGTCACCTGGCGACCGGAGTACAAATTGACGGAGCGGACTCCGTTGGTGACTTAACAGCCGTGTGCGGCAATGATGCAAACCTGGCTGCGGGCCATCGTCAGGGCAATGTGACACACGTGCCTTGTATGGCTCACGTGTTGAACCTAATTCTCCAGCAATTTTTAAAACACCATCACGGCCTACATGGCCTTGTGCAGCGGGCACGCTCGCTATGTGCTCACTTCCATCGTGCGCACACAGCAGCTCAACAACTTTTGTCGCTACAGAAGTCTTTAGGTCTGGTGGTTAAACGCCTGAAATGCGATGTGCCCACACGCAGGAATTTGAATCTGCACATGTTGCAGCGTTTGTGGCAGCACGGCCGAACCCTGCTGCAATACGTTATGACATATAGCCTGGGATAACTTGATCCAGAGGTGGTGCAGATCACGCTGCTGGAGTGGTGTCAGATCAAGGACCTATGCACCCTGCTACACAGTTTACAAATGTCGACGAAGATGTTTAGCACTGGCAATGTCATTCTCAGCGTGACAATTCTGGTCATCTACATGATGGAGCACACTGTAATTATTATTCGGAGTCAGGTGTTGGGACAAGAGGAAGGGGAGGAAGTACAGGAGGAGTCATATGCGGAAGGGATAACAAGATCTACGAGGTCCAGATGGTCAGCGGCACCTATGCGGCAGTCATGGTGAGGGAGAGGGATTAACAAGGGCGCATAGTATCAGCAAAAAGTGTTGAGGAAGGTGCAGGAGCCCATGAAGAAATGGAGGACGAACTGGCGATGGGCATGGAAGACTCAGCAGATGAGTGAGAGCTTGCTCACATTTCGGTTGTGCGAGGTTGTGGGGAGAGGGCAGAGGAAGGAGGCACGATTCTCACCTCTCTGCCACCAACACACCAAGGACTTGGTCCTCCTGGATGCACAAGACACATGAGCGCCTTCTTGCTGCACTACCTACAACATGACCCTCGGATTGTACGAATTCAAAGTAATCCAGAATACTGGGTTGCCACACTGTTAGATCCCCGGTACAAGAAAAAAATTTGGCAAAATAATTCCTGCCATAGAAATGGACGCACGTATACAGGAGTATCTGCAGAATGTGGTACGCAATCTTAGATCTGCTTTTCCACTAAACACCAGTGCTGCACAGAGTGAATCTCAACGCTTTGTCATGGATAGGAGGAAATGGTCTTTTACTTTTCCACATCTGAGGGACCGAGGGCTGGCTGCTGTGCTGAGATGGCGTTGAGTACGGTGTCGCTGCAGAGTTGCACTTTTGGTCATATACCAAAATGAGTTGAAAAAGGACAGATGCACAGCCAGTTCTATGATGCCACTAAGTGGCAGTATTTTTTGCTATCATTATAGCTTATTAAAAACAGAGCAGGAGGGTGTCATGCAGAGGTGCTAGAAATAGCTTGGCACCAGTGGGGCACTAATGGAATACAACAGCCAGTTCTATGATGCCACTAAATGGCAGTATTTTTTGCTATCATTATAGCTTATTAAAAACAGAGCAGGAGGGTGTCATGCAGAGGTGCTAGAAATAGCTTGGCACCAGTGGGGCACTAATGGAATACAACAGCCAGTTCTATGATGCCACTAAATGGCAGTATTTTTTGCTATCATTATAGCTTATTAAAAACAGAGCAGGAGGGTGTCATGCAGAGGTGCTAGAAATAGCTTGGCACCAGTGGGGCACTAATGGAATACAACAGCCAGTTCTATGATGCCACTAAATGGCAGTATTTTTTGCTATCATTACAGCTTATTAAAAACAGAGCAGGAGGGTGTCATGCAGAGGTGCTAGAAATAGCTTGGCACCAGTGGGGCACTAATGGAATACAACAGCCAGTTCTATGATGCCACTAAATGGCAGTATTTTTTGCTATCATTATAGCTCATTAAAAACAGAGCAGGAGGGTGTCATGCAGAGGTGCTGCACATAGATTTGCACCAGTGGGGCACTAATAGAGTACAACAGCCACTTCTTGTATGCCCCTAGGTACACTGAGTGTTTGCTAGTATAATGGCTTAGTAACAATGAGTTTGAGTGTGCAATGCAGGCAGAGGTGCTGCAAATATCTTTGCACTAGTTTGACTACACAAAAGTACAATAGCCACGTTTAGGATGCCACTAGGTACACTGACTGTTTGCTAGCATAATGGCTTAGTTAAAAAGAGTTGGAGTGTGCAATGCAGGCAGACGTGCTGCAAATATCTTTGCACTAGTTTGACTACACAAAAGTACAATAGCCACGTTTAGGATGCCACTAGGTACACTGACTGTTTGCTAGTATAATGGCTTAGTTAAAAAGAGTTGGAGTGTGCAATGCAGGCAGAGGTGCTGCAAATATCTTTGCAATAGTGTGACTAGACAAAAGTCCAATAGCCACGTTTAGGATGCCACTAGGTACACTGACTGTTTGCTAGTATAATGGCTTAAATAAAAAAAAGTTTGAGTGTGCAATGCAGGCAGACGTGCTGCAAATATCTTTGCACTAGTTTGACTACACAAAAGTACAATAGCCACGTTTAGGATGCCACTAGGTACACTGAGTGTTTGCTAGTATAATGGCTTAGTTAAAAAGAGTTTGAGTGTGCAATGCAGGCAGAGGTGCTGCAAATATCTTTGCAATAGTGTGACTAGACAAAAGTAAAATAGCCACGTTTAGGATGCCACTAGGTACCCTGACTGTTTGCTAGTATAATGGCTTACTTAAAAAAAGTTTGAGTGTGCAATGCAAGCAGACGTGCTGCAAATATCTTTGCACTAGTTTGACTACACAAAAGTACAATAGCCACGTTTAGGATGCCACTAGGTACACTGAGTGTTTGCTAGTATAATGGCTTAGTTAAAAAGAGTTTGAGTGCGCAATGCAGGCAAAGGTGCTGCAAATATCTTTGCAATAGTGTGACTAGACAAAAGTACAATAGCCACGTTTAGTATGCCACTAGGTACACTGACTGTTTGCTAGTATAATGGCTTAGTTAAAAAGTTTGAGTGTGCAATGCAGGCAGACGTGCTGCAAATATTTATGCACTAGTTTGACTACACAAAAGTACAATAGCCACGTTTAGGATGCCACTAGGTACACTGAGTGTTTGCTAGTATAATGGCTTAGTTAAAAAGAGTTTGAGTGTGCAATGCAGGCAAAGGTGCTGCAAATATCTTTGCAATAGTGTGACTAGACAAAAGTACAATAGCCACGTTTAGGATGCCACTAGGTACACTGACTGTTTGCTAGTATAATGGCTTAGTTAAAAAAAGTTTGAGTGTGCAATGCAGGCAGACGTGCTGCAAATATCTTTGCACTAGTTTGACTACACAAAAGTACAATAGCCACGTTTAGGATGCCACTAGGTACACTGAGTGTTTGCTAGTATAATGGCTTAGTTAAAAAGAGTTTGAGTGTGCAATGCAGGCAGAGGTGCTGCAAATATCTTTGCAATAGTGTGACTAGACAAAAGTACAATAGCCACGTTTAGGATGCCACTAGGTACACTAACTGTTTGCTAGTATAATGGCTTAGTTAAAAAGAGTTGGAGTGTGCAATGCAGGCAGAGGTGCTGCAAATATCTTTGCAATAGTGTGACTAGAAAAAAGTACAACAGCCACGTTTAGGATGCCACTAAGTACACTGACTGTTTGCTAGTATAATGGCTTAGTTAAAAAAAGTTTGAGTGTGCAATGCAGGCAGACGTGCTGCAAAAATCTTTGCACTAGTTTGACTACACAAAAGTACAATAGCCACGTTTAGGATGCCACTAGGTACACTGACTGTTTGCTAGTATAATGGCTTAGTTAAAAAGAGTTGGAGTGTGCAATGCAGGCAGACATGCTGCAAATATCTTTCCACTAGTTTGACTACACAAAAGTACAATAGCTACGTTTAGGATGCCACTAGGTACACTGACTGTTTGCTAGTATAATGGCTTAGTTAAAAAGAGTTTGAGTGTGCAATGCAGGCAGACGTGCTGCAAATATCTTTGCAATAGTGTGACTAGACGAAAGTACAATAGCCACGTTTAGGATGCCACTAGGTACACTGACTGTTTGCTAGTATAATGGCTTAGTTAAAAAAAAGTTTGAGTGTGCAATACAGGCAGACGTGCTGCAAATATCTTTGCACTAGTTTGACTACACAAAAGTACAATAGCCACGTTTAGGATGCCACTAGGTACACTGAGTGTTTGCTAGTATAATGGCTTAGTTAAAAAGAGTTTGAGTGTGCAATGCAGGCAGAGTTGCTGCAAATATCTTTGCAATAGTGTGACTAGACAAAAGTACAATAGCCACGTTTAGGATGCCACTAGGTACACTGACTGTTTGCTAGTATAATGGCTTAGTTAAAAAAAGTTTGAGTGTGTAATGCAGGCAGACGTGCTGCAAATATCTTTGCACTAGTTTGACTACACAAAAGTACAATAGCCACGTTTAGGATGCCACTAGGTACACTGAGTGTTTGCTAGTATAATGGCTTAGTTAAAAAGAGTTTGAGTGTGCAATGCAGGCAGAGGTGCTGCAAATATCTTTGCAATAGTGTGACTAGACAAAAGTACAATAGCCACGTTTAGGATGCCACTAGGTACCCTGACTTTTTGCTAGTATAATGGCTTAGTTAAAAAAAGTTTGAGTGTGCAATGCAGGCAGACGTGCTGCAAATATCTTTGCACTAGTTTGACTACACAAAAGTACAATAGCCACGTTTAGGATGCCACTAGGTACACTGAGTGTTTGCTAGTATAATGGCTTAGTTAAAAAGAGTTTGAGTGTGCAATGCAGGCAAAGGTGCTGCAAATATCTTTGCAATAGTGTGACTAGACAAAAGTACAATAGCCACGTTTAGGATGCCACTAGGTACACTGACTGTTTGCTAGTATAATGGCTTAGTTAAAAAAAGTTTGAGTGTGCAATGCAGGCAGACGTGCTGCAAATATCTTTGCACTAGTTTGACTACACAAAAGTACAATAGCCACGTTTAGGATGCCACTAGGTACACTGAGTGTTTGCTAGTATAATGGCTTAGTTAAAAAGAGTTTGAGTGTGCAATGCAGGCAGAGGTGCTGTAAATATCTTTGCAATAGTGTAACTAGACAAAAGTACAATAGCCACGTTTAGGATGCCACTAGGTACACTGACTGTTTGCTAGTATAATGGCTTAGTTAAAAAGAGTTGGAGTGTGCAATGCAGGCAGAGGTGCTGCAAATATCTTTGCAATAGTGTGACTAGACAAAAGTACAATAGCCACGTTTAGGATGCCACTAGGTACACTGACTGTTTGCTAGTATAATGGCTTAGTTAAAAAAAGTTTGAGTGTGCAATGCAGGCAGACGTGCTGCAAATATCTTTGCACTAGTTTGACTACACAAAAGTACAATAGCCACGTTTAGGATGCCACTAGGTACACTGAGTGTTTGCTAGTATAATGGCTTAGTTAAAAAGAGTTTGAGTGTGCAATGCAGGCAGAGGTGCTGCAAATATCTTTGCAATAGTGTGACTAGACAAAAGTACAATAGCCACGTTTAGGATGCCACTAGGTACACTAACTGTTTGCTAGTATAATGGCTTAGTTAAAAAGAGTTGGAGTGTGCAATGCAGGCAGAGGTGCTGCAAATATCTTTGCAATAGTGTGACTAGAAAAAAGTACAATAGCCACGTTTAGGATGCCACTAAGTACACTGACTGTTTGCTAGTATAATGGCTTAGTTAAAAAAAGTTTGAGTGTGCAATGCAGGCAGACGTGCTGCAAAAATCTTTGCACTAGTTTGACTACACAAAAGTACAATAGCCACGTTTAGGATGCCACTAGGTACACTGACTGTTTGCTAGTATAATGGCTTAGTTAAAAAGAGTTGGAGTGTGCAATGCAGGCAGACATGCTGCAAATATCTTTCCACTAGTTTGACTACACAAAAGTACAATAGCTACGTTTAGGATGCCACTAGGTACACTGACTGTTTGCTAGTATAATGGCTTAGTTAAAAAGAGTTTGAGTGTGCAATGCAGGCAGACGTGCTGCAAATATCTTTGCAATAGTGTGACTAGACGAAAGTACAATAGCCACGTTTAGGATGCCACTAGGTACACTGACTGTTTGCTAGTATAATGGCTTAGTTAAAAAAAAGTTTGAGTGTGCAATACAGGCAGACGTGCTGCAAATATCTTTGCACTAGTTTGACTACACAAAAGTACAATAGCCACGTTTAGGATGCCACTAGGTACACTGAGTGTTTGCTAGTATAATGGCTTAGTTAAAAAGAGTTTGAGTGTGCAATGCAGGCAGAGTTGCTGCAAATATCTTTGCAATAGTGTGACTAGACAAAAGTACAATAGCCACGTTTAGGATGCCACTAGGTACACTGACTGTTTGCTAGTATAATGGCTTAGTTAAAAAAAGTTTGAGTGTGTAATGCAGGCAGACGTGCTGCAAATATCTTTGCACTAGTTTGACTACACAAAAGTACAATAGCCACGTTTAGGATGCCACTAGGTACACTGAGTGTTTGCCAGTATAATGGCTTAGTTAAAAAGAGTTTGAGTGTGCAATGCAGGCAGAGGTGCTGCAAATATCTTTGCAATAGTGTGACTAGACAAAAGTACAATAGCCACGTTTAGGATGCCACTAGGTACCCTGACTTTTTGCTAGTATAATGGCTTAGTTAAAAAAAGTTTGAGTGTGCAATGCAGGCAGATGTGCTGCAAATATCTTTGCACTAGTTTGACTACACAAAAGTACAATAGCCACGTTTAGGATGCCACTAGGTACACTGAGTGTTTGCTAGTATAATGGCTTAGTTAAAAAGAGTTTGAGTGTGCAATGCAGGCAAAGGTGCTGCAAATATCTTTGCAATAGTGTGACTAGACAAAAGTACAATAGCCACGTTTAGGATGCCACTAGGTACACTGACTGTTTGCTAGTATAATGGCTTAGTTAAAAAAAAGTTTGAGTGTGCAATGCAGGCAGACGTGCTGCAAATATCTTTGCACTAGTTTGACTACACAAAAGTACAATAGCCACGTTTAGGATGCCACTAGGTACACTGAGTGTTTGCTAGTATAATGGCTTAGTTAAAAAGAGTTTGAGTGTGCAATGCAGGCAGAGGTGCTGTAAATATCTTTGCAATAGTGTAACTAGACAAAAGTACAATAGCCACGTTTAGGATGCCACTAGGTACACTGACTGTTTGCTAGTATAATGGCATAGTTAAAAAGAGTTGGAGTGTGCAATGCAGGCAGAGGTGCTGCAAATATCTTTGCAATAGTGCGACTAGACAAAAGTACAATAGCCACGTTTAGGATGCCACTAGGTACACTGACTGTTTGCTAGTATAATGGCTTAGTTAAAAAAAGTTTGAGTGTGCAATGCAGGCAGACGTGCTGCAAATATCTTTGCACTAGTTTGACTACACAAAAGTACAATAGCCACGTTTAGGATGCCACTAGGTACACTGAGTGTTTGCTAGTATAATGGCTTAGTTAAAAAGAGTTTGAGTGTGCAATGCAGGCAGAGGTGCTGCAAATATCTTTGCAATAGTGTGACTAGACAAAAGTACAATAGCCACGTTTAGGATGCCACTAGGTACACTGACTGTTTGCTAGTATAATGGCTTAGTTAAAAAGAGTTGGAGTGTGCAATGCAGGCAGACATGCTGCAAATATCTTTGCAATAGTGTGACTAGACAAAAGTACAATAGCCACGTTTAGGATGCCACTAGGTACACTGACTGTTTGCTAGTATAATGGCTTAGTTAAAAAAAAGTTTGAGTATGCAATGCAGGCAGACGTGCTGCAAATATCTTTGCACTAGTTTGAGTACACAAAAGTACAATAGCCACGTTTAGGATGCCACTAGGTACACTGACTGTTTGCTAGTATAATGGCTTAGTTAAAAAGAGTTGGAGTGTGCAATGCAGGCAGACATGCTGCAAATATCTTTCCACTAGTTTGACTACAC
This sequence comes from Anomaloglossus baeobatrachus, assembly GCF_048569485.1. Classification (NCBI taxonomy): domain Eukaryota; kingdom Metazoa; phylum Chordata; class Amphibia; order Anura; family Aromobatidae; genus Anomaloglossus; species Anomaloglossus baeobatrachus. Next base: position 76,485,821 of record NC_134355.1, on the reverse strand, counting down.
AAAAGTACAATAGCCACGTTTAGGATGCCACTAGGTACACTGACTGTTTGCTAGTATAATGGCTTAGTTAAAAAGAGTTTGAGTGTGCAATGCAGGCAGAGGTGCTGCAAATATCTTTGCAATAGTGTGACTAGACAAAAGTACAATAGCCACGTTTAGGATGCCACTAGGTACCCTGACTTTTTGCTAGTATAATGGCTTAGTTAAAAAAAGTTTGAGTGTGCAATGCAGGCAGACGTGCTGCAAATATCTTTGCACTAGTTTGACTACACAAAAGTACAATAGCCACGTTTAGGATGCCACTAGGTACACTGAGTGTTTGCTAGTATAATGGCTTAGTTAAAAAGAGTTTGAGTGTGCAATGCAGGCAAAGGTGCTGCAAATATCTTTGCAATAGTGTGACTAGACAAAAGTACAATAGCCACGTTTAGGATGCCACTAGGTACACTGACTGTTTGCTAGTATAATGGCTTAGTTAAAAAAAGTTTGAGTGTGCAATGCAGGCAGACGTGCTGCAAATATCTTTGCACTAGTTTGACTACACAAAAGTACAATAGCCACGTTTAGGATGCCACTAGGTACACTGAGTGTTTGCTAGTATAATGGCTTAGTTAAAAAGAGTTTGAGTGTGCAATGCAGGCAGAGGTGCTGTAAATATCTTTGCAATAGTGTAACTAGACAAAAGTACAATAGCCACGTTTAGGATGCCACTAGGTACACTGTTTGCTAGTATAATGGCTTAGTTAAAAAGAGTTGGAGTGTGCAATGCAGGCAGAGGTGCTGCAAATATCTTTGCAATAGTGTGACTAGACAAAAGTACAATAGCCACGTTTTGGATGCCACTAGGTACACTGACTGTTTGCTAGTATAATGGCTTAGTTAAAAAAAGTTTGAGTGTGCAATGCAGGCAGACGTGCTGCAAATATCTTTGCACTAGTTTGACTACACAAAAGTACAATAGCCACGTTTAGGATGCCACTAGGTACACTGAGTGTTTGCTAGTATAATGGCTTAGTTAAAAAGAGTTTGAGTGTGCAATGCAGGCAGAGGTGCTGCAAATATCTTTGCAATAGTGTGACTAGACAAAAGTACAATAGCCACGTTTAGGATGCCACTAGGTACACTGACTGTTTGCTAGTATAATGGCTTAGTTAAAAAGAGTTGGAGTGTGCAATGCAGGCAGACATGCTGCAAATATCTTTGCAATAGTGTGACTAGACAAAAGTACAATAGCCACGTTAAGGATGCCACTAGGTACACTGACTGTTTGCTAGTATAATGGCTTAGTTAAAAAAAAGTTTGAGTATGCAATGCAGGCAGACGTGCTGCAAATATCTTTGCACTAGTTTGAGTACACAAAAGTACAATAGCCACGTTTAGGATGCCACTAGGTACACTGACTGTTTGCTAGTATAATGGCTTAGTTAAAAAGAGTTGGAGTGTGCAATGCAGGCAGACATGCTGCAAATATCTTTCCACTAGTTTGACTACACAAAAGTACAATAGCCACGTTTAGGATGCCACTAGGTACACTGACTGTTTGCTAGTATAATGGCTTAGTTAAAAAAAGTTTGAGTGTGCAATGCAGGCAGACGTGCTGCAAGTATCTTTGCACTAGTTTGACTACACAAAAGTACAATAGCCACGTTTAGGATGCCACTAGGTACACTGAGTGTTTGCTAGTATAATGGCTTAGTTAAAAAGAGTTTGAGTGTGCAATGCAGGCAGAGTTGCTGCAAATATCTTTGCAATAGTGTGACTAGACAAAAGTACAATAGCCACGTTTAGGATGCCACTAGGTACACTGACTGTTTGCTAGTATAATGGCTTAGTTAAAAAAAGTTTGAGTGTGCAATGCAGGCAGACGTGCTGCAAATAACTTTGCACTAGTTTGACTACACAAAAGTACAATAGCCACGTTTAGGATGCCACTAGGTACACTGAGTGTTTGCTAGTATAATGGCTTAGTTAAAAAGAGTTTGAGTGTGCAATGCAGGCAGAGGTGCTGCAAATATCTTTGCAATAATGTGACTAGACAAAAGTACAATAGCCACGTTTAGGATGCCACTAGGTACCCTGACTGTTTGCTAGTATAATGGCTTAGTTAAAAAAAGTTTGAGTGTGCAATGCAGGCAGACGTGCTGCAAATATCTTTGCACTAGTTTGACTACACAAAAGTACAATAGCCACGTTTAGGATGCCACTAGGTACACTGAGTGTTTGCTAGTATAATGGATTAGTTAAAAAGAGTTTGAGTGTGCAATGCAGGCAAAGGTGCTGCAAATATCTTTGCAATAGTGTGACTAGACAAAAGTACAATAGCCACGTTTAGGATGCCACTAGGTACACTGACTGTTTGCTAGTATAATGGCTTAGTTAAAAAAAGTTTGAGTGTGCAATGCAGGCAGACGTGCTGCAAATATCTTTGCACTAGTTTGACTACGCAAAAGTACAATAGCCACGTTTAGGATGCCACTAGGTACACTGAGTGTTTGCTATTATAATGGCTTAGTTAAAAAGAGTTTGAGTGTGCAATGCAGGCAGAGGTGCTGTAAATATCTTTGCAATAGTGTAACTAGACAAAAGTACAATAGCCACGTTTAGGATGCCACTAGGTACACTGACTGTTTGCTAGTATAATGGCTTAGTTAAAAAGAGTTGGAGTGTGCAATGCAGGCAGAGGTGCTGCAAATATCTTTGCAATAGTGTGACTAGACAAAAATACAATAGCCACGTTTAGGATGCCACTAGGTACACTGACTGTTTGCTAGTATAATGGCTTAGTTAAAAAAAGTTTGAGTGTGCAATGCAGGCAGACGTGCTGCAAATATCTTTGCACTAGTTTGACTACACAAAAGTACAATAGCCACGTTTAGGATGCCACTAGGTACACTGAGTGTTTGCTAGTATAATGGCTTAGTTAAAAAGAGTTTGAGTGTGCAATGCAGGCAGAGGTGCTGCAAATATCTTTGCAATAGTGTGACTAGACAAAAGTACAATAGCCACGTTTAGGATGCCACTAGGTACACTGACTGTTTGCTAGTATAATGGCTTAGTTAAAAAGAGTTGGAGTGTGCAATGCAGGCAGACATGCTGCAAATATCTTTGCAATAGTGTGACTAGACAAAAGTACAATAGCCACGTTTAGGATGCCACTAGGTACACTGACTGTTTGCTAGTATAATGGCTTAGTTAAAAAAACGTTTGAGTATGCAATGCAGGCAGACGTGCTGCAAATATCTTTGCACTAGTTTGACTACGCAAAAGTACAATAGCCACGTTTAGGATGCCACTAGGTACACTGACTGTTTGCTAGTATAATGGCTTAGTTAAAAAGAGTTGGAGTGTGCAATGCAGGCAGACATGCTGCAAATATCTTTCCACTAGTTTGACTACACAAAAGTACAATAGCCACGTTTAGGATGCCACTAGGTACACTGAGTGTTTGCTAGTATAATGGCTTAGTTAAAAAGAGTTTGAGTGTGCAATGCAGGCAGAGTTGCTGCAAATATCTTTGCAATAGTGTGACTAGACAAAAGTACAATAGCCACGTTTAGGATGCCACTAGGTACACTGACTGTTTGCTAGTATAATGGCTTAGTTAAAAAAAGTTTGAGTGTGCAATGCAGGCAGACGTGCTGCAAATATCTTTGCACTAGTTTGACTACACAAAAGTACAATAGCCACGTTTAGGATGCCACTAGGTACACTGAGTGTTTGCTAGTATAATGGCTTAGTTAAAAAGAGTTTGAGTGTGCAATGCAGGCAGAGGTGCTGCAAATATCTTTGCAATAGTGTGACTAGACAAAAGTACAATAGCCACGTTTAGGATGCCACTAGGTACCCTGACTGTTTGCTAGTATAATGGCTTAGTTAAAAAAAGTTTGAGTGTGCAATTCAGGCAGACGTGCTGCAAATATCTTTGCACTAGTTTGACTACACAAAAGTTCAATAGCCACGTTTAGGATGCCACTAGGTACACTGAGTGTTTGCTAGTATAATGGCTTAGTTAAAAAGAGTTTGAGTGTGCAATGCAGGCAGAGGTGCTGCAAATATCTTTGCAATAGTGTGACTAGACAAAAGTACAATAGCCACGTTTAGGATGCCACTAGGTACCCTGACTGTTTGCTAGTATAATGGCTTAGTTAAAAAAAGTTTGAGTGTGCAATGCAGGCAGACGTGCTGCAAATATCTTTGCACTAGTTTGACTACACAAAAGTACAATAGCCACGTTTAGGATGCCACTAGGTACACTGAGTGTTTGCTAGTATAATGCATTAGTTAAAAAGAGTTTGAGTGTGCAATGCAGGCAAAGGTGCTGCAAATATCTTTGCAATAGTGTGACTAGACAAAAGTACAATAGCCACGTTTAGGATGCCACTAGGTACACTGACTGTTTGCTAGTATAATGGCTTAGTTAAAAAAAGTTTGAGTGTGCAATGCAGGCAGACGTGCTGCAAATATCTTTGCACTAGTTTGACTACACAAAAGTACAATAGCCACGTTTAGGATGCCACTAGTTACACTGACTGTTTGCTAGTATAATGGCTTAGTTAAAAAGAGTTTGAGTGTGCAATGCAGGCAGACGTGCTGCAAATATCTTTGCAATAGTGTGACTAGACAAAAGTACAATAGCCACGTTTAGGATGCCACTAGGTACACTGAGTGTTTGCTAGTATAATGGCTTAGTTAAAAAAAGTTTGAGTATGCAATGCAGGCAGACGTGCTGCAAATATCTTTGCACTAGTTTGACTACACAAAAGTACAATAGCCACGTTTAGGATGCCACTAGGTACACTGACTGTTTGCTAGTATAATGGCTTAGTTAAAAAGAGTTGGAGTGTGCAATGCAGGCAGACGTGCTGCAAATATCTTTGCAATAGTGTGACTAGACAAAAGTACAATAGCCACGTTTAGGATGCCACTAGGTACACTGACTGTTTGCTAGTATAATGGCTTAGTTAAAAAAAGTTTGAGTGTGCAATGCAGGCAGACATGCTGCAAATATCTTTGCACTAGTTTGACTACACAAAAGTACAATAGCCACATTTAGGATGCCACTAGGTACACTGAGTGTTTGCTAGTATAATGGCTTAGTTAAAAAGAGTTTGAGTGTGCAATGCAGGCAGAGGTGCTGCAAATATCTTTGCAATAGTGTGACTAGACAAAAGTACAATAGCCATGTTTAGGATGCCACTAGGTACACTGACTGTTTGCTAGTATAATGGCTTAGTTAAAAAAAGTTTGAGTGTGCAATGCAGGCAGACGTGCTGCAAATATCTTTGCACTAGTTTGACTACACAAAAGTACAATAGCCACGTTTAGGATGCCACTAGGTACACTGACTGTTTGCTAGCATAATGGCTTAGTTAAAAAGAGTTTGAGTGTGCAATGCAGGCAGACGTGCTGCAAATATCTTTGCAATAGTGTGACTAGACAAAAGTACAATAGCCACGTTTAGGATGCCACTAGGTACACTGACTGTTTGCTAGTATAATGGCTTAGTTAAAAAAAGTTTGAGTGTGCAATGCAGGCAGACGTGCTGCAAATATCTTTGCACTAGTGTGACTACACAAAAGTACAATAGCCACGTTTAGGATGCCACTAGGTACACTGAATGTTTGCTAGTATAATGGCTTAGTTAAAAAGAGTTTGAGTGTGCAATGCAGGCAGAGGTGCTGCAAATATCTTTGCAATAGTGTGACTAGACAAAAGTACAATAGCCACGTTTAGGATGCCCGTTTAGGATGCCACTAGGTACACTGACTGTTTGCTAGCATAATGGCTTAGTTAAAAAGAGTTGGAGTGTGCAGAGGACAGGAGGGTACAGTGCCAGGATTGTGGGGCTCTGGGTAGAGGAATGGAAGCCTGCCTTTCTATTCCCTCCTAATGTTGAAATGCAGCGACGAAATCCCTGACCTTGGCTACACAGACTCTGTCGCTGTTTTCAGGACCTGTCACCTATGGCTCTGACCCTACCGGTTTAAGCCCTTAAAAGGACTGATAGAAAGTGCTCTCCCTAAGCTGTCCAGCGCTGTGTATGGAGCGCATACAGCTGTATCGGCTATAGGACTCAGGACGGAGCTGCGACAGTGATGTCTGACACCAAAGACGCAGAAGCGATAATGGCGTCCTGGAGGAAAATGTCCGGTTTTATAATGCAGGGACATGTGACATGGACATCCTATCACACATGCCGTTGCTTCTCTGGCTAAAAGTCCACTTAGCTGTGTGTGTGTCTGGGATTGGCTGACATGCTGGCCCGCCCCACAAGACGCGCGTGTGACGGGGTGTACATCAGAGCAAAGAGAGACAACAGGCCGAGGATGATCCAACAGGTTTACTAACAGGAATACAGGAACAGCACACGACAAGTCCAAATAAAACAGATTCGGGGGCACCTCCCGATAATCCAAAGTGCCAGATCACAACGTAAAAGTCCTTTTCAGAGTCCCAGAAATCCCACACAATCCACTGGACGGCGAGGTCTGTCCGCAGATTCAGATCTCGCTCCCTTCCTCTTCAAAAACTCAACTCCCAACTGCATTTAGAAACAGGAGTGAATTGTTTGAGCTCGTGGGCCCGCCCCTCAAGGGTAGGGGTCTATGCAATGGTTGGGCCCACTAGAAGATTCTAGAAGGTTGGCTCCGAGATGTCTACAGGTTTGTGTAGTTGGCGTTATCCACTGCTTACGAAACAATGAGAAGTTCCCCTGGCTGTGTGGACAAGAGATAATTGCATTATGGGCCCAGAGACACAGGAGATGGGGGGAAGGTATGGTTACTTACATCCCAAGACATTTCAAAGTGTTCAGTAAGTACAACCAAAGGAAAGTGACATCACATCCTGACATAGTATTACAGCAAATACAGTGAGAAGGTAAAATACATCATGACAGCGCGCGCTTAGGGAAGGAAGACAAGGAAAAAAAAAAAAATGGCGATCATTATAGAAACAGCAGTGATCTGAAGGCGCTGTTCCCGCACACTATACACTAAAATGTCATAATAGTGTGAGTCACAGAGTGACTTACACTATTACAGCGGAAAGCCAGCTAGGAATTAGCTGTTTTTTTGCTGCTAGAACCGTTCTCGAACGTTTCTAGAACTATCGAGCTTTTGCAAAAAGCTCGAGTTCTAGTTCGATCTAGAACAGGCCCCAAAATCACTCGAGCCTAGAACTGGAGAACCTCGAACCGCGAACCGCGCTCAACTCTACTCAGCACCACTGGATTCTCCAGTATTAGATAAGAGAGACGAGGTGAACATCCGTGGGAGCAGACTCTTCTTACAGTGTTTTGAAAATGTATTCATATCCCATGAACTTTCCACATTTTATAATGTTATATCTATGACCTGAAATGTATTTTACTCAGTTTCTATATAATATACCAATACAAAATAGCATTGATTTGTGAAATGTAAAGGAAACAACACATGGTTTTCTAAATAATTAAAAAATATAAATCTGAAAATTGTGACGTGCATTTGTATTCAGCACACTATAGTCTGATACCCCTGAACAAAATCCTGACTGATCAATTGCCTCCAGAAGTCACCTAATTAGTATATTGAGTCAACTGTGTCTAATTTGTTCTCAGTATAACTACAACTGTTCACTGAAGTTCTTACAGGTTTGTTTGAGAACATTATGATCAAACAACATAATAAAAACCAAGAAACACACCAGATGGGTCAAGGAGAACATTGTGAAAAAGAGTAAAGCAGGGTTAGGTTACAAAAAATAGCATAAGCTTTAAATGTTTTATGGAGCACTGTTCAATCTATCATCCAAAAATGCAAGCAGTATGGATCAACTGCAAACTGACCAAAACAAAGCTGTCCACCTAAACTGACATCCCAAACACTAATTAGAGGAGCAGCCAAGAGTCCCAAGGTCACTCTGGAGGACCTGAAGAGATCCACAGCTCAGGTAGGGGAATCTATGCAAAGGATAACTTAGTCGCATACTCCACAGATCTCGCCATTTTAGGAGAGTGACAAGAACAAAGGTCTTTTTTGAAACCTAGACATACAGTGGCATGCAAAAGTTTGAGCACCCCTGGTCAAGTTTTCTGATATTCTGAACAATTAAGCAAGTTGAAGATGACATTATCTGTAAAAGCCATAAAGTTAAGGATTAGGCCGGTTTCACACATCCGGCTTTTCGCCGGTTTGCCGGATCCGGCGCTCTCCCATACAGTGACTACAGTACAGTGACAGCACAACAAGCGCCGGTCACATGCTGTCATGTGACCGGCGCATGTGACCCGGAAGTTACAGCGCTGTCACTGTACTGTATTGTCTGTACGGGAGAGCGCCGGATCCGGTAAACCGGCGAAAAGCCGGATGTGTGAAACCGGCCTAACACATATACTCTGCATTTTAGACAAAAAAATATATATATATATATTTTTTACATTTTTAAATTCACAACAAAAAATAAAGTTGGCCAATGCAAAATATTGGGTACCCTGCATGGTTAGTACCCTGCAGAACCCCCTTTGTCAAGTATCAAAGCTTGTAAATGTTTTGTGTAGCCAGCCAAGAGTCTTTCAATTCTTGTTTGAGGGATTTTCATGCTTTCTTCCGTGGAAAAGTCTTCTTGTTCCGTAAGATTCCTGGGTCCTCTTGCATACACTGCTCTTTTGCATTCTAGCCACAGATTTTCAATGAAATTCAGATCAGGGGACTGTGAGGGCCATTGTAAAACCTTCAGCTTGTACCTTTTGACATAGGCGGGCTTTGCCCATTGTGACATCGCAAGCCGATGCTGCGATGTTGCACGCGATAGTCCCCGCCCCCGTCACAGGTACGATATCTTGTGATAGCTGGCGTAGCGAAAATTATCGCAACGCCAGCTTCACATGCACTCACCTGCCCTGCGACCGTCGCTCTGGCCGGCGACCCGCCTCCTTCCTAAGAGGGCGGGTCGTGCGGCATCATAGCGATGTCACACGGTAGGCGGCCAATAGCAGCGGAGGGGCGGAGATGAGCAGGATGTAAACATCCCGCCCACCTCCTTCCTTCCGTATAGCCGCCGGCGGCAGATAAGGAGATGTTCCTCGCTCCTGCGGCTTTACACTCAGCGATGTGTGCTGCCGCAGGAACGAGGAACAGCATCGTACCTGTCGCGGCAGCGTAATTATGAAAAAGTTGGAGCCTGCACCGATGATACGATAACAACGCTTTTGCGCTCGTTAAACGTATCATCTAGGATTTACACACAACGATGTCGAAAGTGACGCCAGATGTGCGTCACTTTCGATTTGACCCCACCGACATCGCACGTGCGATGTTGCAACGTGCAAAGCCGCCCATAGGCTAATGTGGATTTTGAATTGTGTTTTTGGATTCCTATCCATTTGTAGAAGTCATCCTCTTTTCAACTTCAGCTTTTTTACAGATGGTGTTATGTTTGCTTGAAGAATTTGTTAAACTTTAATTGAATCCATTCTTCCCTCTACCCGTGAAATGTTCCCAGTGCCATTGGATAGAACACAACCCAAAGCATGATTAATCCACCCCCATGCTTAATGGTTGGCGAGATGTTCTTGTCATGACATTCTGTCTCTTTTTTTTCCAAAACATTCGGTTTGATCATTGTGGCCAAGGAGTTCTATTTTAACCTCATCAGTTAACACGACTTGTTTTCAAAATACATCAGTCTTGTTTAGATGTTATTTTGCATACTTCTGATGCTAAATTTTATGGTTAGGACGCCGGAGAGGTTTTCTTTAGATGACTCTTCCATGAAAACCATTTTTCTGTAGGTGTCTCTGAACAGTAGAACAATGTACCACAACTCCAGAGTCAGCTAAATTTTCCTGAAGGACTTTTGCAGTGAAGTGAAGGTTCTGATTTGCCACTCTAGCAATCCTATGAGCAGCTCTCACAGAAATTTTGCTTGGTTTTCCAGACCTTATCCTGACCTCCACTGTTTCTGTAAGTGCCTTTTCTGAATTACTTTTTGAACTGAGGAAAGGGCAACTTGAAAATGCTTTGCTATTTTCTTCTAGCTTTCTTCTGCTTTGTGGGCCTTCACCATTTTGATTTTCAGAGTGCTAGGCAGCTGCTTTGAAAAACCCATGGCTGTTGTTTTATTTGCCCAACGTTAGAGGAAGCTGGGTTTTTATAAAGCTGTGAAATTTGCATCACCTGCCCTTTCCTAACTATGATAATGAACAAGCCACAAACCTAACAGGCTAATTAAGGTCTGAAATGATAGTCAAAGTTATCTGAGCACACAAATCTCCAAGGATGTTCAAACTTTTGCATTGGCCCATTTTCATTTTTGTAGTTTTTAAAATGTTAAAGATGAAAATATTTTTTTTTGTTCTTACCTAAAATATAAAGGAAATGTGTCATCTTTAACTTTATGCCTTTTAGAGATCATTTCATTTTCAACATGATTAACTGTTCACAATAACAATAATTTTGACCAGTGGTGCTCAAACGTCTGCATAGCACTGTAGGTCCCATTTGCAGTTTTCAAAAAAAAAAAAAAAAAAAGTAAGGTAGATAGCTAGCATAAGGAAGAAGTTGCTCTGGTCAGATGAGAGCTAAGAAAATGTTTTTGGGCTAAATGCAAAATGCTATGTGTGATGAAATACTAACACTGCACATTAACCTGAAAACACCATCCCTAATGTTAAAAATTGTGTGGGGAGGATTTCCTTCATCAGGTGTAAAAAAAGAGAAATACCATATTCCTTAGGATTTAGGTTGCCCGGATAGAGGGTCCTAGTCCTTAATATCAAGTAGAAAAATGATCTGGCACTCAAAAAGTGAATATTGTGAAGAGATTTTGAGTTTTTATTTTCACGGTCCAAAAGTAATTTGTGTAAAAGACTTTGATGTTTTGGTCTTAAACTTGACCTTTATCAAACTTACACTACAATGACAAAATAAAGCCATTTAATATATAAGTAGAAAAAAAATATGCAAAGGTATAGAAAATAGAGTCTGGCACCTCAGGGAGAGACAGGCACAGTCTTAAGCGGGCTTTACACGCTACGAGATCGCTACAGCGATCTCGTTGGGGTCACGGATTTTGAGACGCACATCCGGCCACTGTAGCGATCTCGTGTGTGACTCCTAGGAGCGATTTTGGATCGTCACAAAAACGTCCAAAATTGCTCCTCGTTGACATGGGGGTCACTTCTTAAATATTGCTGCTGCAGCATGTACGATGTAGTTCGTCGCTCCTGCGGCAGCACACATCGCTCTGTGTGACACCGCAGGAGCGAGGAACCTCACCTTACCTGCCACCGCCCGTAATGAGGAAGGAATGAGGTGGGCGGGATGTTACGTCCCGCTCATCTCCGCCCCTCCGCCTTGATTGGGCGGCCACTTAGTGACATCACTGTGACACCGCACGGACCGCCCCCTTAGAAAGGAGGCAGTTCGCCGGTCACAGCGACGTCGCAGGAAAGGTAAGTAGTGTGACGGGTCCAAGCGATGTTGTGCGACACGGGCAGCGATTTGCCCGTGTCGCACAACCGATGGGGGCGGGTATGCACGATGGTGATATCGGTACCGATATCGCAGCGTGTAAAGTGGCCTTTAGAATAGTTTTTCCAAGGGAAAAAACAAGGTTCTTGGATGTAGTGTAACCAACAACAAGAAAAATCACCCTCCTTCCCACAGGAGTGCTTTGTTCATGGCTGGCGGTATGTGGGCGGAGACCTGAACAGGTAATCATTGACTATCCATAATCCTTTCCACTATTGACTTTGCATAATGCAGATGGATATCGTCCGAGTGGTTTTATTCTATAAACTACAGACAACATGTCTCTGAATTTCCAAGCAAAAAAATTTGTATTTATTTTCTGAAAATAGTAGTTTATAAAATAAAAGACCAATTTACATTGTACTCAAAAACATACCTATAAAGAGAAAAATCAGAAAAACTGAAAATGTCGTAGTGGTCTTTTAATTTTTGCCAGAGCTTTGTATATATGTGTACTCAATATATAGTTGTATAAAAATAAATAATTAAACAAAAAAATAACATAGCGCTCTGCGGTATTTTTGATTCTCAGCGCAGATAAAGCGGATGGCTATGGGCTGCCACCCCCATCTGCCTGGCTTTACCTTGGCTGGCAATCAAAATACAGGAAAGCCCATTGCATTTTTTTTTTTTTTTAAATTATTTAAAAAAAAAATTAGAAAAAAAAATATGTGGGCTCCTGCCGTATTTTGATCGCCAGTCAGGTAAAACCAGACAGCTGGGGGCTGGGATTCTCCACAGCCTACAGCTGCCCCTGGAAATGGCGCATTGTTTCTTAGCGCCATTTCCAGGCGCTTAACCTGGCTTGTCCAGAGGCCCTGATGGCGCTGGCATGCTGGGTAATCAAGGGGCAATACCAGCTTTGTATTCTCAGATGGTACTAAGCCCGAAATTCATGCCAAATTAGACATGGCCACCATGAATTTCTAGTAAACAGTAAAAAAAACACAACACATAGAATTTTTTTTTATTAGAAATAAAACAAAAAAACATTTAAAAACTCCATCTTTATTATAAAAAGACTCCTTAGACCGATGTAGTCCACAGAGAGAGCCATGTCATCTGTGCTTCATCACTCTGTAAAGACAAGCGTCTTTACAGAAAGAGAAGAAGAGAGAACATTGTCAGCACTGCTACATCGCTCTCGATAGAGTGAGAAGCAGGCTGACAGTGAGGGTATGATGCCATTTGTGTCTCGCATGATTGTCAGCTGGTACGGCCTGACGCTCTTCCAAAAGGAGCGCCTCAGCTGCATGGAAATACATGCAGCTAACCGCTCCTGTCAGGACAGTGTGCAGCCGTTCCAGGTGATTACGATGTGACATTCTCACAGTGACAGTCAAAGTTCAATCGAGTCCATGAGCCATGGACTCGGGTGAACCATGAGGTCAGCCCAAACATGGCCGAAAAGAGCCAAAGACTGCTGAGTGACGAGCAGTGCAGTGCATACCCCCGGAAGTTAACAGGACCTGCCATGACCTCATAGCCATGGGAACAGTCTAACCCAGTGTCTGTACAACATTCACACCAGATTGGTCACATGGCTGATATCATGGCAGGTCCTGTAATTCAGTGCTGGTTACCGGGAAGGCACAACAACGATTGGATGCGGAAGCAGAAGTGGCTGTGAAATAGTCTGCAGGATGCGTCATGGGACTTGTAAGTATAATCAGAATGTTTTTAATAATGTACTTTTTTTTACAGCCCTGGGACCGAACTGGACCCGAACTGTATCAAGAGCTTCACAGAAAGCTTGAGTTTGGGATTTTGTGCATGAACACCATGTGTTCGGTACGAACCCCGAACTTTACGGGTTCGCCCAACCCTAACTGTGAGCATTCTCCGGTGGAGAGACCAAGCGATCATGTGAATGCAAGTATGCACTATCTTACTTCTGGCCAGATTCCAACTAGACGTGCACAGCATCGCTCAGCACAAATGAATTGACCAGAGCCACCTACGCCTAGTCAGAATGTGGCCAGGATTATGTATATTGCATATTTGTGGTTATATGACTGCTCAGTCTCACTGCCAGCATCAGAGAATCATAACAGTATGTACAGCGAAGATTCACAAGTCTGCAGTTACACAGAGTGACTGCAGACTTTTGTGGAAGGCTTGGACACCCTTTTAATGAAAGATGTAAATGTTCTTCAATACAGCTTTATGAAAAGGAATATTGTAGTCAATATGGACTCTTGCAACAAGTTACCGTATAATGAAAAATTTTGTACACAGGCTAACCATTCAAAAGTTGGTCTGTTTCCTTTTCATGGTTGTGTATTGATTAGCTTACATGTGTAAGAGGGTGGCCAGAAACAAGATGCTCAAATTCACTGCTCCTTGGCATTTGTGCCCCAATATCATCATCTGCCAGAGGATCAAGGTCACCAGGAACCAATCTGTAAGGAGTATGTTTCCTCAAGGGAAGAGTTAGAAGGGGATACCGAGTTAGATGACAACTGTGGCACAGTTGCCAAATATAAGATGCTGGTGTGTCGCCCTGGGCAAGCCAGGGGACACAGATAACAACACCACTACACCCCACACTCCAGGTAGGCACACCTGCTAACCAGAAATCCTTGTTGCCTTCCTCCAGGAGTCTGTGATGCACACAAGGGGGTGGGCCAGGCAGTTGGCTCCACCCACCAAGGAGCTCACAACTCTGGAGGCAGGAAGTTACCAGGCAGATTAGCTCAGGAGGAGCTTGAGTGAACAGCAGATAGCTCAGGGGAGAGCTGGAGAGAGGAGTTCTGTCAGGGAGGAGGAAGTGGAAGGAGTGAGGAGTAGCCCAGGCAGGGGCTAGAGTAAACAGAGAAGTGAAAGTGGTGAAAGTAAAGAAGCAAGCAAAGTGACAGAAGGACAGAAAGCCTGGGAGCCCAGCTGTGTGTAGGGCTAGAACAGCAAGGTCAGCGACGGCGGTGACTGTCCGGAGTGGGACAGTTCGGAAGTTCCTGGAAGGACCCCGTTGGCTGTGTGCCCGGTGGTCTGGAGCAGTGTTCCGAAGGACAGTCAGCACCAGGGCAGGGGCCTCTCGGACCCCGGCAAGGCTAGGAGTCGCCCAATTTGCCGAATCCGTCAGTGACGGGGACGCAGATCCCCCAACAACAAAGTCCCGATTGACGGCAACAGCCCGACCATTAACGGGGAGACACCGCCACCGCCAAGGCACCAGTTTCCCCAGGGCCAGCGCCTGCGGGCAAAGTGTAGAGCTCCTCCGGCCCAGATTGCAGTCGGGGAGCGGGTAACCGGAGGGAATCCACCGATACCACCAGACCACACAGGTGCAAGGAAGAGAGAAGTCACCGCCACCTACCGGGAGTGCAGGTGCAGCCGTCTGTGGGACCGTCCTACCAGCCGTTGGTTTACCGTACAAACTGTGTCCGTGTCAGGCTGAGTGAGTACCATAGTGCCGCAAGGCACAGCGCTGCCCCCCGCGTCCCTGCGCCCTCCAGGCCCTACACTTTACATCTCTTCACCGGGCCCCGGGATCACCAACCCCTACCCACGGAGGGGCAACACAACACCTGGCTGCTCCCATCACCATCCCCGGGACCCTCACACTGAGCAGCGGTGGTGCCGTCACCACAACCGTGGGTGGCGTCACGAACTATAATCCCAACAAACAACCCCCTTTTCACTCACGGGCGAGGAGTGCCGCTCGAGACACCCCGGGATCCGGCCCGCAGCTCGAGCCACCAGGAGCAACTGCCGGACCCGAGCAGAAGGGGTGAGCGCGGTGTGCTGACACCCTCCTCCCCGCCCGCGACAACTTGGCGTCACGAACAGGATCTTACCGCTCTGCCGTCAGGTAGAGGTGCGCCTTGTTACCGCCGGAGGCATCCGGCAGAAAAATTTGAGAAGCCGCCATCTTTGGCGCGAAAAGTTCCCGCTCGAGCGTCTTCTCGAGCAGTAGAAGCGCGGAGGCCAAAACCCCGCCCCGAGAGAGGAGGGGCCGGAAAGAGCTAAGGGGGACGGAAACAAGATGTCTGCGCCCGACGGAGCCGCTGGAGGAGCGGTGGTCGCAGCCGCAGCGGCACCCACGGATGGGAATGGGCCTGCCCAGGTCCCGGCCGTACTGGCGGGAGGTGCCGCGGCCCCCGCGCTTGCTCAGGTCATGCCGTTTTCCTTGCCCTATGCGCCCGGAGCTGCCTGGCTACCGCAGTATGACGGGAAACCGGATGCCCTACAGGCCTTCCGGAAAAAGCTTAACCCGTTGCTAGAGCTGTACCCCCTGACTGATAAGCAACGTGCAGCGATAGTGCTAGGCCAGTTAACCGGTGCGGCGGAGCAGGAAGCGGAGACCTGGGCCGGGGGGACCGGCTCTCTGTAGCCACCATCTTCGAGAAGCTACAGACTGCCTTCGAGACCCGGACAGAAGCTGAGCTGAGGATGCAGTTTTACCAGTGCCGGCAACGAGCTGGGGATAGCATTCGGGACTATGCTCTACGTCTGCAGACCGCCCTCCGCACGCTGAAGCGGGTGAACTCTATTAATGAGGCGGATAGCAACAAGATGTTGGTGGAGCAATTTGCGCAGGGGATGAGGTCCCCTGAGGATCGTAAACAACTCCGGCTGTGGGCCCTGGAACACCCTGATGTGGACTTTGCTGTGTTAAAGGAGCGGGCTATCAAAGCGCTACAGCCCCCAGCTGCTGAAATTCTTGAACCCGTCCCGTGGCCCGTCGAGACAGCTCCCGTTGTGGCGGCTCCAGCCAAACCAACCTCCTTACTACCTGCAGCCTCAAGCAGCACAGTGGAAGAACTGGCAGCCCAGGTCCGTCGCCTGGACGGAGACCTTGCCAAAATCCTTGCTGCACTACAACCCCTGACCAGATCTCAGCCCCAAGTGCAGATACAGCTTGCTGACAGTCCCGAAGATGTTCCCTGGATGCAGCGGAGAAGCGCTAACAACCCGCGGAGCAGACCTCCAATCTGCTACAAGTGCCGTAAGCCGGGCCATGTTTACCGACAGTGCCCGTTAAACGAGCAACCCCTGGGGCCCCGGGCCAATCCTCAGGAGTAGAACACCGTGGCCCCCCGGACTGGCGAGACCGATATGTCGGGGCCCGCCCTATCATCCCTGTGGCTGTGGACGGCATACCCGTGATGGCTCTCCTGGACACTGGATCACAGGTAACTACCATACCGTCTACCTTGTACCAGCAGTATTGGGCCACAGACGAGCTGGCGCCTCCAGACCCTAGTATAAATTTGATTGCCGCTAATGGACTTCCATTGACCCAGGTGGGGTATAAAGAAGTGGCTATGACAGTGGGGCAAGCTGAACTGCAACATCAGGGCATGATTGTGATCATGAATGAACCCAGTGATCATAACCCGAAAATAGTGCTGGGAACCAATGTGATGGAACACTGCATGGCTGATGTGTTGAACCTTTTGCAACGGCTAGCCGCCACGGCGGCGGGGAGCCGGCAGAGGGCTGTGCAGCGTGAGATCCGCGCCCTGATGTACCGCCAGCATGTAAGCTCAACCGGAGGGGAGATTGGTGGAGTGCGAGTGATGGATGTTGCTCCATTGACTGTGCCCCCTAGGAGTGAGATGATGATCTGGTGTAGGGCAGCAGTAGGGCCTCAGGGGCGTGACTACCCTGCGATGATGGAGCCCATGCCTTCCGAGCACTGGCCCACTGTAGTGGCCGCCCGAGGGGTGGTAGATGTGAAGAAAGGGAGAGTGCCTGTGAGAGTGTTGAACTGTGGGGAAGAGGAAGTCAGGCTCCCCCGGTATACCACCATTGCCAAACTGCTCACCCTGGACCCTCACACTATCCAGGAAGCCCGTCCATCCACACTCCCACCTACCACCAGCACTTCCCCACCCCAGGGGGACACCAAGGAGTGGCACCAACAGCTACATGTGGGCACTGATGATACCCCTACACATCACAGGGCAGGGGTACACAGGGTAGTGCAGGAGTATGAACAGGTTTTCAGTAAGCACCCCCTAGACTTTGGGCAGATCAAGGGGGTCCAACACCACATTCCCACGGGTGAACATCCCCCTATCAAAGAGAGGTATAGACCTATTCCCCCTGCACATTACCAGTGTGCCAAAGATATGTTGAAGAATATGAAGGAGGCAGGGGTTATTCGGGACAGTTGTAGTCCCTGGGCCGCTCCGTTGGTACTGGTCAAGAAGAAGGATGGTACCATGCGGATGTGTGTGGACTACCGGAAGATCAACCAGATAACCCATAAAGATGCCTATCCATTGCCTCGTATTGAAGAATCTTTGGCTGCACTGAGAACTGCAAACTACTTCTCGACCCTTGACCTCACCAGCGGATACTGGCAAGTGGCCGTGGCCCCCGAGGACCGGGAGAAGACCGCCTTCACCACCCCGATGGGGCTCTGCGAATTCAATAGCATGCCGTTTGGGCTGTGCAATGCCCCCGGGACCTTCCAACGGTTGATGGAGTGCTGTTTGGGACATTTAAACTTCGAGACCGTCCTGCTGTATTTGGATGATGTGATTGTTTATTCCCAGACGTATGAAGCCCATCTGGAGCACCTGGCCGAGGTGTTCGCGTCCCTTGCCAAGTTCGGGATGAAGTTGAAGCCCTCGAAGTGCCATCTGCTGAAACCCAGGGTGCAGTATCTAGGACATGTGGTGAGTGCGGATGGTGTTGCCCCCGACCCTGAGAAGATCACTGCCATCCAGAGCTGGCCGAGACCAACCACAGTGAGGGAAGTACGGCAGTTCCTGGGTCTGGTAGGGTACTATAGGCGTTTTATAAAGGGGTACACGAAGATGACTGCCCCCATGCAAGATCTCCTCGTGGGACAGACCAAAGGTGGTAGACCCATTGGAGCCCCACTGTTGTGGGAGGACCAGCATGAGGAGTCCTTTGGCCAGTTGAAGGCGGCCTTGACCGGAGAAGAGGTCTTGGCGTACCCTGACTATGGGCGCCCGTTCATTCTCCACACGGACGCCAGTAACGTGGGGCTAGGAGCGGTCTTGTCCCAGGTCCAGGATGGAAAGGAAAAGGTGATTGCCTACGCCAGCCGAAAACTCCGGCCGACCGAAAGAAACCCTGAGAACTATAGCTCCTTCAAGCTCGAGCTATTGGCGTTGGTGTGGGCTATCACAGAGCGGTTCCGCCACTACCTGGCGGCAGCAAAATTCACCGCGTTTACGGACAACAATCCGTTAACTCACCTGAACACGGCCAAGTTGGGCGCGCTGGAGCAGCGGTGGGTAGCCCGGTTAGCCAACTATGATTTCACCATAAAGTACCGAGCTGGTCGTGTCAACATCAATGCAGATGCACTCTCCCGGATGCCCCATTTGTCAGAAGAGGGGTGTGAGGACGACGACCTCGAGGAGATTGAGTTGCCTGCGTTTCACCAGCCGCCTACTGAGAGGGTACAGGTATGTCAGCAAAGGGTGGATCTGGACCCGCGGCCCAGTCAAGAGTGGCAGGACGCCCAGGACCAAGCGCCGGCTGTCCGCCTTGTCAAGACTCTGGTGGAACAAGGCGCCATGGGAATGGACCCCAGCGCTCCAGCCGAAGCCCAACGCTTGTGGAAAGAACGGAAACGGCTTTACCTACACCAAGGGAGGCTGTACTGTGAGCTGATCAACCCGAAGACCCATGAGAAAATATGCCAGTTAATCGTTCCTCAGGCTGATGTCGCTACTGTACTGCGGGCATACCATGATGGTGCTGGCCACTTCGGGTGGAAGAAGCTGGAGATGCTGTTGAGGGAGCGGTTCTATTGGAGTGGGATGCGTGAATCGGTGGAAGCCTGGTGCCGAGAGTGCGGTCCTTGTACGCTGAGGAGAAAGGACGAGACAAGCCAGAGGGCACCGTTACATCCCATCGTCACCCATCAGCCGCTGGAACTGGTCGCCCTAGACCATGTTAAGCTCACCCCTAGCCGAAGTGGGTACACCTACGCATTGACCATGGTAGACCACTACTCAAGATTTATGGTGGTAGTCCCCGTCAAGGACCTGACTGGTCGAACTGCTGCTCGTGCGTTCCAGGCTTATTTCTGCCGACCTCATGGGTACCCCGAGAAGGTGCTGACTGACCAAGGCCCGGCTTTTGAAGCAGAGGTGTTTCACGAATTCTGCCAGTTGTACGGCTGCAAGAAGATCCGGACCACTCCGTACCACGCCCAAACCAACGGCATGTGCGAGAAAATGAATCACTTGGTCCTGGGGCTCCTCAAGACGCTACCGCTTGAAGAACGGAACATGTGGCCGGAAAAGTTACCCGACTTGGTCGACATGTACAATAATATCCCAACCAGCTCGACGAAGTGCACCCCAGCGTATCTGATGAGGGCTCGGCCTGGCCGCCTGCCGGTGGATCTGGAGATGGGGTTGGAAGCTCCGGAAGCACTCCCTTCAACGGCAGAGTGGGAGAGTCGGAGGAGGGCCCAGTACCGGCAAATCCAGGAGTATGTAGAGAAAAACCTCAGTCGAAGTCGAGAACAGCAAAAGCACCGGTTCAACCAGAAGGCGCCTGCAGGTCCTTTCCAGCCAGGAGATGTGGTGCTGAAACGGAAGAGAAAAGCCCACAAACTGGATGACCAGTGGGAGCAAGTCCCTTACGTCGTACAACCCACCGAGTGGGACAATGGGAAAACCTACCAGATCAGTCGTGACCAAGGGGGCACCCTGGCCACAGTTTCTCGGGACCATCTGAAAAAATGCCCCCCAGTATTGAAAGCAGAAGCTGAAGTACCGGTTTCTCCACCAGTGGAAAAGGCAGCAGAGGTAATCCACACTGTAATGGGTGACTTCCCAGCAAACTGGCCTACACAGAACGGCGCGGTGATACTTCCAGTGATACTGTTCCCACAACCCGTGGATGAAGAAGTAGTGGAAGCGGTTAACCGTGAGCCAGAACCAGTGCCAGTGCCCAGGGATGAACCTGTACCCAGCCCCCCTGCACCTCCGCCTGCCCCACACTGTAGCAGGGAGGAGGAACCGATTGTTCCCTCTACCCCACTGTCTAGCACCACCGACACCGGGCCCCGAAGGTCCACCCGTTCCAACCTAGGTAGACCCCCACTTAGGTACAGGGAGACCGTTCTATGAGTGAAAGGGGTCCGCAAATGTAAAAGGTTGTTGTGTGTGTGTTTGAAAAAGTTGAAAGTTTTGAAAAATGAAAAATGATTTACCGAAGTTTACCTGATTGTCTGCAGTGATTAGCAACCGGCAGGAGCCGGCACCGTTGTCCCCGTGGGGACCGTTTAAAATGCATGGGAACTAGCCATGGACAAGCCCGTGAACTCTGCAGGGCAACCACAAACGTTAGTGGCTTGTAAATATGTTGGGTACCGTTACCGTTTCCGCAATGCCGCCTCCGGAGAGGCAGGTTGGAGGGAGGGCCCTGAGCAGAGCAGGCCAGGGCCCAGCCACCAAAGGGACCGGTGGCTACCCTCTGGAGGGCAAGGACAGATCCCGCTCGGGTGACTTGTGCTGGACTGTGGGTCAAGGGGTGCTGCCTGGGTTTTAGGGGCAGCATCAGGGCCAGGTTGCTTGGGTGGGAGAGAGCGGAAACCGTGACCGTACACCGTTAAAACGTTAAAAGTAAAATGTGCCTCCCGTCTTGGGAAGAGTTGATTAAAAATGTTATGCTTATGTTATGTTTAACCCTGTTATCCCCTTTTTACAGAAAAATAAAACCGGTGTAGGACGGCAGCCCGCGGACGGTCTGCATTTTGCTAAGGGGGAATGTGTCGCCCTGGGCAAGCCAGGGGACACAGATAACAACACCACTACACACCACACTCCAGGTAGGCACACCTGCTAACCAGAAATCCTTGTTGCCTTCCTCCAGGAGTCTGTGATGCACACCAGGGGGTGGGCCAGGCGGTTGGCTCCGCCCACCAAGGAGCTCACAACTCTGGAGGCAGGAAGTTACCAGGCAGATTAGCTCAGGAGGAGCTTGAGTGAACAGCAGATAGCTCAGGGGAGAGCTGGAGAGAGGAGTTCTGTCAGGGAGGAGGAAGTGGAAGGAGTGAGGAGTAGCCCAGGCAGGGGCTAGAGTAAACAGAGAAGTGAAAGTGGTGAAAGTAAAGAAGCAAGCAAAGTGACAGAAGGACAGAAAGCCTGGGAGCCCAGCTGTGTGTAGGGCTAGAACAGCAAGGTCAGCGACGGCGGTGACTGTCCGGAGTGGGACAGTTCGGAAGTTCCTGGAAGGACCCCGTTGGCTGTGTGCCCGGTGGTCTGGAGCAGTGTTCCGAAGGACAGTCAGCACCAGGGCAGGGGCCTCTCGGACCCCGGCAAGGCTAGGAGTCGCCCAATTTGCCGAATCCGTCAGTGACGGGGACGCAGATCCCCCAACAACAAAGTCCCGATTGACGGCAACAGCCCGACCATTAACGGGGAGACACCGCCACCGCCAAGGCACCAGTTTCCCCAGGGCCAGCGCCTGCGGGCAAAGTGTAGAGCTCCTCCGGCCCAGATTGCAGTCGGGGAGCGGGTAACCGGAGGGAATCCACCGATACCACCAGACCACACAGGTGCAAGGAAGAGAGAAGTCACCGCCACCTACCGGGAGTGCAGGTGCAGCCGTCTGTGGGACCGTCCTACCAGCCGTTGGTTTACCGTACAAACTGTGTCCGTGTCAGGCTGAGTGAGTACCATAGTGCCGCAAGGCACAGCGCTGCCCCCCGCGTCCCTGCGCCCTCCAGGCCCTACACTTTACATCTCTTCACCGGGCCCCGGAATCACCAACCCCTACCCACGGAGGGGCAACACAACACCTGGCTGCTCCCATCACCATCCCCGGGACCCTCACACTGAGCAGCGGTGGTGCCATCACCACAACCGTGGGTGGCGTCACGAACTATAATCCCAACAAACAACCCCCTTTTCACTCACGGGCGAGGAGTGCCGCTCGAGACACCCCGGGATCCGGCCCGCAGCTCGAGCCACCAGGAGCAACTGCCGGACCCGAGCAGAAGGGGTGAGCGCGGTGTGCTGACACCCTCCTCCCCGCCCGCGACACTGGACTGGCAACAGGAAGGCATAGTTGGCACCAAGAGCATCAGCCAATTGTCATGTGCACAGGAGAGCATGGCCGTGTCATCTGCAAGGGAATCATCTGGAAGCACACTAAACCTAGAGAGATCAGAAGACTGCATACCAATGCCAGGGGAACCCAAAACCTGCATACCATTGCCAGAGAGACCTGAAGCCTCCATACCATGATTAGAGAAACCCAAAGACTGAATGTTGTTGACAAAGGAACCCGAAGGCCGAATATTGTTGCCAGAAGAACCTGAACAACAAACACTGAACACCATCACTAGATGAGGACCAGCCTACGCAATCAAGCACTGAAGATTGGACGTCGAGAACCAGAGACTAAGAAATGAAAATTTGTTCCAGACCAGCATGCAAGTGAGCCAGGGCATTACTTCCCACCTTGACATATGTTCCCCGTAGAGAGATTACTAAAGTCAAATGTTGGTGTAGTGCATTACCACACAACTGCATCATGTTTAGTGAACCACTAACATACAGTAGATAGACTTATGAAAGTTAAAGTTTTTCTGTTCAATTGCATATTATGACCCTGACTTGGGTGACACTGATGCTTCCCTGATAGACTGGAGTTAGGTTATTGTTCAGAGAATTTGTTCTTAATAATCTTGAGTGATTTCATGTACTTGATCAGTCTAGTGTAACTGTGGAACGTGCAACAATTTAGAGGTTCAGCTCTAACCACTTCCTAACCAGCTCCACTTAACAACAATGTTACTGATACTAAAAAAGACTATAGGCGGTGCGCTACACAGAGTAAAAGCTCATGACAATGCAAAAATAGAAAGAACTGAAGCACTCACCATTAGCATCCACAATTTTTTATTTTAAAACCATAAAATCATCAAATTCTGGGGTGCAGAGAAGGGAGAGCGGGGAACATCCGGACGATGGCCGTTTCATGCGTTTCAAGCCAGGACCCATTAAAGCGTGGCTTGACATGCATGAAATGGCTGTCGTCCGGACATTCTCCACTCCCCCATCCCTGCACCCTGCAATTTGGTGATCTTATGGATTTACAATAAAGAATCGTGGACACTAATGATGAGTATTGCTGCTTCAATTCTTTCTATTTTTAACTTTGCAACGTGCCAACTATTATTTGATTTCTTTTGCTTTTTGCCCATTCCCTGCCTCGCCATCTCCCTGTCCCCGCCTAGTAAAAAGCTGTTGAAGTCACCACTGAGTCATCCTTACTGCGTGTTGCATTTCTATCCTCTGTGTAACACATGGATCGGAGCTGTAATTCAGATTTGCAAAGCTTCAAAAACATTTAGCAAAAGATACCTTCAAAATAACATACAATGTAAAATAACATTACATGTGATAGGACTTGTTTCATGTCTTGTCTTCTTAATTCCCTTTGTTTGTTTATAACACGGAATCCTGAGAACATTATTTCCACGGCCAGAAAACAGAGAATATTCCACCTGTTTTCAGCATGGATATTTTTAGAGTGATCTGTCTGCCTGTTAAGCCCATCTTGTATAATTGGTTTATCTTAGCAGGGTCTGTTTCTCCTCTGTTGTCTATTAGAAGATGCAAGAAGTTGCTTTGTTAACTATAAAAATGCTGGTAGAAGACAAAAACTTTCCTTAGCAAATGAAGTGGTAGATATTCCGATATTTTACATCTGCATTTCATCTAACCACATGGTGTAAACAAAGCATCACAAGCCATAGTTTATTTTATCACACTGATAGGAATAACATGGCTGCTCCAGTTCGTGTTTATTTTCTATAGCTAGTACATCAAATGTGGGTAATTAGATCTGTATTCAGATAGGATGCCTTCCAACACAGTGTTTAAGGAAAAACGTTAACAAAAAGTACAGATGATAAAACATGGAATATTATTGAAATGCCACAAAAAAAGAGAAAAAATCCTTATACAATTACTATTAAAAAAAGCAGGCATTTTTACAATTTTGCTCTGTAAGTGGAGATAAAACCATGTGGAAATAGTAAAACATGGTCTTATGGTCCCTTTTATCCTTTGTATAACATTACGTCGGCCTAAAAAGAATTATGTTGCCAAACTAGAGATAGATGCAGTCAAAGTCTAGGTGTCACGATTCCTCTGTGCAGACCATCTTGCACACTAGGAGATGCTCTGCTGTGCTTTCCTGGACTACTGAGCTGGCAGTGACGATTCCTCTTGTGCAGAGCATCTTGCACACTACTGAGCAGACAGGTTGATTGACAGTGCAGGCATCCATGCGGGTTCTTGGAGGTGCTGATTACTCAGGTGTTCCACCTTCCTGGTAATTGCTCTGCTTCTTTACTGAGTATGCTCTCCCAGAACCTTGCCGGTCATACATTCTGGTTCTGAAGTTGTGCTGTTAGCCTGTGTTTCTGCATTAGTTCTGATCTTTGTTTCTTGACCCTGGACCATTATTTGACTCCTCTCTGCCACTCCCTGTTCCTGTCATGACCTCCTGGCTTTTGACCTTGGACTGTTACCTGACTATGTCTCAGTTTTCTCCCTGAATCTATTACATACCTTTCTGGAATTCTGACCCTCGGATTGTCACCTGACTTCGCTTCTGTGTATCTATACATTTCCTTCTGCTACCAGACCCCGGCTTGTCTGACTATTCTACTGTCTGTACTATCCCTAAGTAACACCTTGCATTACACTAGGTAGGTTATGATCATTTTTGTTAAAAGTTTCCTTAATTAGGCCTAGCCAAAAACCATAAGGCACCTCATAGTTTGTGAAATACTGTTTTAAATTAAGTTTTTATGTTAATTGTATTATTTTTTAAAAATGTGCATTTTATTTTTCTAATTATTACTAGGGATGAGCGAATGTATTTGTCACTATTCAGTATCCGACGGATAACAGACTATTCGCACCATTTGGTATCTGACGGATAAAACAGCATCCGCTCCGATAATTTCAGATTCATTACTGACTTCCTGGCACCTGTTTTCCTGCCAATGAACACATCTGATGTTGCTTGCCCTCACAGTAACGCCACAGCCATCTTTGTTGTGATGTTACTGTGATTGGCTTGGCCGCAAAGCATCATAGGGGCTATATAAAGCTGCGGGAGTCAGAAGAAGGCGACCTGACAGCCTGGAAATGTACACGCCGCTGGGGGGAAGAGAGAGAGAGAGTCACGCACCTTCTACAGGCTGTGCCCATACTGTATCTGCCTTTTCCCATCCTTTTCAGCCTTTTCCTCAGTCACCACAGGTCACCGTTAGGTCCAACGTGAAATGATTCGAGTTTCCCATAGACTTACACTGCACATCGAATATTCACAAATAGTCGAATAGTGCAGACCAATTCGTCGGATATTCGCAAAGGCGGATATTTAGGTATTCGATCATCCCTAATTATTACCCATTTTAAAAAGAATCACAAACCATGAAATGCTGCAATTTATACTCATCTTCAAAAAACCTTTACACACATCACAAAGCATATCAAGAAACTACATGATAGAAGTCATTAAACATCTTCAGATTTCTCATATTAAATGCTGGTCAGAGGACATCACACAAGATGGTGTCAGATGCAGAGAATAAAAATCTGCAAAATATTAGAGAAACCTTAACGTGTTACAATATTTAGCTTTATTACAAAATATTCGGGACAATACATTCCATTGTTGGGAATGTTTGCTATGATAAAATAGTCTATTTAATTCAGAGAGTGTAAGAAAAGTATCAGTTCAATTGGTGTTTGGAGGATTTCAGAATAAATTCAGTGGTGTTGGCATAGGAACTTATTGAAGATGGGTGAAGAATTTGTTACAGGTAAAGATGAGCGAACCTGAGGTTCGATGTTCAGTGTTTGTACCAAACACAGATTTTACAGAAAAAAACAGAGTTCGGATTCGGAGTTTGGATGTTTTATGTACAGTATGCAAACCACTTGCACAAGTGTCGTTGTTCTTGGGTACGCTTAATGCTCAGCCCAGTGCAAGTTGCTTGGAAAGTTTGAACGACTCGTACTGGCAGTAACAGCAATGTGATAGGATGTAGTGTGCACCCCCAAAAAAATGTGGAAAAATTCCACCCACCCGATCACAGATCTGCCCAATTAGTGACTTACATTTGGGTTGAGTTCAAGTCCAAGTCCCAACCCGAACTTTATCTAAAATCAATCTGAAACCGCCAACCCAAACTTCAACAGGTCCACTCATCTCTAGTTGTAGGTTTATGAGATGGGCAGAGGTTTAATCAATGAGAACAATGCATATCTATAATTATTCTTGTTGTTTTATTAGCATTACAGGAGTAATTTGAAGCTACTGGTACTCAAAGTAAAATGTGCAAAAATAGCTCAATAGCTCAATCTTAGGTATGCGAAAAAGCCAATACAAGAGGAGTGCCAGGCCTGAAACACTGTGTCTGCAAAGTAGGGTTCTGATCTGGCATAAATCCTAAGTCATATGACAAGGCTCATTAAAAAGTCACTTTTGACTTTTAGGATTGCTACTTCGATTAGGTGGCACTGAAGTTTTTCTCTTCTTCCTCACTGTAGAGACAATTTGCAGGCCTGAAATTCTAACAATAATAAGTTTTGAAATATTGAAACTTTACTAAGTTAAATGCAAATGTTAAAAAGAATACAAAGAAGTCCCAACATACAGACCCAATGATAGATCGGTGGGTTAGCACTGTGGGAACCCCAGTAGTAAAAATATCCCATAGGTAAAGAGTATATATATCAAATAAATACAGTGGAACCTCGGTTAATGAGTAACCCAGTTTGTGAGTATTTCGCTATATGAGCAAAGATTTCTGTAAATTTGTAACTCAGTTTACAAGCAAGCTTTGCCGTATGAGCAAATACTCACCGCACACACTTCCGGTTCCGTACTTTCACCGCTTTCTAACCCGCTCTTGCAGTCCGAACAAACACACACAAACACACACATACACACACAAACAAGCACACACACATATTATGCTCACCTTACCTTCCGTTCCATTGCCGGCATCCTGGTTCTTGTAGTTTGTCGCTACAGGATGTGTATCGGTAACCATCGTGACGAGGGAGGGACTTCCGCTGTCAGCCACTACTCAAAGGCAGCGCGCTGGCCAATCAGAGGCAAGCGGCTCCTGCCTTTGACGTCAGTGTGCTGGCAGCGGACGTTCCTCCATCGTTGCGATGGTTACCTGATATACATTCTGTAGCGGCAAACTACAAGAACCGGGAGGCCGGCGATGGAACGGAAGGTAAGGTGAGCATAATATGTGTGCCTGTGCGTGCTTGTGCGTGTTTGTGTGTGTGTGTGGAATGGCAGAATAGGGGACCAGGATGGGACATTGAACAAGTTGTGAAACGAATTGTCTGCATTGCAATGATTTCCTATGGGAAATCTTGCTTTGCTAGACAAGTAACTTGGTTTACAAGCACACTCTCAGAACGGATTGTTCTCATAAACCAAGGTTCCACTGTAGTAAGAATTATACCAAAATGAAATCAGTGATTATGAATTAATCATCCAGTGTCAGTAGCCTATTATAATGTTGATAAGGGGTTCAGTCGATATATAGGCCACAGGAAGAGTCCAATATAGTAAAGATAAAAACAATATATACTTATTGATAAGTAGCTCACCCACCAAACATCCGATGCACATTTCTCCAATGCTTCACCCTTGACAAAATTAAAATGTGTCTGTTTCAACAAGTTTTTTTTTTTAAAATGATATGCAGAGAATACATTCACCATGAATTGCTGTACTGTGAAGCCACCAACTGCCCTGAAAAGATATGTCTCCTAGGACTGTATGCAATAGCTCTTTAACACAAATACATCACAATTTTCTTTTTTAAATATTTAAAAAATCATGTATTTAAATGTCACAAATACGTGCTACTTTATTTTCGTATTTCACAAAAAATCCCAATAAAATACACTGAACAAAATATAAACACAACACTTTTGATTTTGCTCCCATTTTTCATGAGCTGAACTCTAAGATCTAAAGACTTTTTCTTTTTACACATAAGGCCTTTTTCTTTCAAATATTGTTCAAAAATTGTTTAACCCTTTCACGACCGGCCGATTTTTCGCTTTCCGTTTTTTTTTTTCGCCATTCTGTTTCTGAGAGACGTAACTTTTTTATTTTTCAGTCAATATGGTCATGTGAGGGCTCATTTTTTGCGGAACGAGCTGTACTTTTAAATGAAACCATCAGTTTTACCATATTGTGTACTAGAAAATGGCAAAAAAATTCCAAATGCTGAAAAATTGCAAAAAAAGTGCGATAGCACTATGGTTTTTGAGATATTTTATTCACTGTGTTCACTATATGGTAAAACTGATGTGTGGGTGTGATGCCTCAGGTCAGTGCGAGTTCGTAGACACCAAACATGTATAGGTTTACTTTTATATAAGGGGTTAAAAAAAAATCGGAAGTTTGTCCGAAAAAAGTGGCGCACGTTTTACGCCATATTCCGTGACCCGTAGCGTTCTCATTTTTCGGGCTCTTAGGCTCAATGACGGCTTATTTTTTGCGTCTCGAGCTGACGTTTTTAACGGTACCATTTTTGCGCAGATGCTACGTTTTGATCGCCTCTTATTGCATTTTGCGCAAAAGTTGTGGCGACAAAAAAACGTCGTTTTGGCGTTTGGAATTTTTTTGCCGCTACGCCGTTTACTGATCAGATTAATTGATTTTATATTTTGATAGATCGGGCGTTTCTGAACGCGGCGATACCAAATGTGTGTATATTTTTTATTTTTTTAACCCTTTAATTTTCAATGGGGCGAATGGGGGGTGATTTGAACTTTTAGGTTTTTTTGTTTTTTTTAAATTTTTTAAAACTTATTTTTTTACTTTTTTTTTTTATTTTACTAGTCCCCCTAGGGGGCTATTGCGATCAGCATTCCGATCGCTCTGCAGTATCTGCTGATCACAGCTGGAAGGCTGTAAACAGCAGATACGCTGTCTTTCTCTTTTGCTGTGCCCCGGGCACAGCGAAAGTGAAACCAATTCATGTGTAGTACAGGAGTCATCACATGACCCTGTACTACCATGACAACTATCGGGAGTCATGTGATCGCGTCACGTGACTTCCGGTTTCGGCGGTAAGTAAAACTTTACCGCGATTGCGCTTATAATGGCGCTGTCATGTATTGACAGC
The DNA here is from genome assembly GCF_048569485.1 of Anomaloglossus baeobatrachus. Classification (NCBI taxonomy): domain Eukaryota; kingdom Metazoa; phylum Chordata; class Amphibia; order Anura; family Aromobatidae; genus Anomaloglossus; species Anomaloglossus baeobatrachus. The sequence goes on along the minus strand of NC_134355.1, from coordinate 76,456,169 downwards.
GCCATTATAAGGGGTTAATCGGCACGAGCAGATAACGATTCTGCTCGTGCCTAGCAGGCACACATCTCAGCTGTGAAAATCAGCTGAGATATGTGCCGATCGCGGCATGCTGCCGCCGGAGGACCGCGGGCAGTAAGATTATGTCATTTAGGACGTAATTTTACGGCCCGCGGTCGTTAAGGGGTTAAAAGAACTGAATTCCTCAGTGGTTGATACCTTTTAATGGCCTTTTAATGGCCTTTTAATGGCTTTTCAATTAGCCATTAAAAGGTATCAACCACTGAGGACTTCAGTTCTTTTAAACAATTTTTTATCTCTACTGGCTAACACGGTACAAAGATATATTTTACCTGTATCAAATATTGTTAAAAAATTTGTATAAATCTGTGTTAGTGAGCCCTTCATCTTTGCCGAGATAATCCATCCACCTCACAGGTGTGACACAGCAAGATGCTGATTAGACAACATGATTATTGCACAGGTGTGCCTAAAGCCCGCTTTACACGCTGCAATGTATCTTACAATGTGTCGGCGGGGTCACGTCGTAAGTGAAGCACATCCGGCATTGTAAGGTACAATGCAGTGTGTGACAGGTACGTGCGATTGCAATTGAACGTTAAAACGTTCATCGCATACACATCGTATCTGTCTCTAGAATTGCACGTCAGATTGTTCATCGTACCCGGGGTAGCACACATCGCAGTGTGTCACACCCCGGGAATGATGAACAGATCTTACCTACGTCCTGCGGCTCCCGGCCCACAATGCGGAAGGAAGGAGGTGGGCGGGATGTTTACGTCCCGCTCAGCTCCGCCCCTCTGCTTCTATTGGCTGGCTGCCACGAGACGTCGATGTGACGCCGAACGACCCTCCCACTCCAGGAAGTGGACGTTCGCCGCCCACAGTGAGGTCGTATTGGACGGGTAAGTACGTGTGACGGGGGTTACTCGTATGTGTGGCACATTCCACAAATTGAACGTGCCACACATACGATGGGGGCGTTGCAAATCGCATACTATATCGTATGCAAAATTGCAACATGTAAAGCAGGCTTTAGGCTGGCCATAATAAAATTCCACACTAAAAAGTGCAGTTTTACGGTATTAACAGAGAACAATTGTAGAAAAGGGTTTCTATACCGCGCCAATGATCACAAGTCTGGAAGTCGGATTGATGTGCTTTATTGTAGCATAGGTCAGACCTTGTTCTCTGTTATCAGCCACTTTGGGTTGCCGCTGCCTGGATCCATTTTTAAATGCGATTACAGTAGTTGTGACTGTCACAACTACAGTTGGTGAGTATATTTGCTCCCCTTGTCTATTGCCCTGTACCTATAAGGGTAAGACCCTATTGCGCTTTATTCTCCACAGCTCTTCCTCTCATCAGTTTTACGGTATTAGGAGGGGTCTGGAGGGATCTGAAAACCAGTTGGTTTCTGGTGTGACTACCATTTGAATCACGCAGTGCAATTAATATATCCTTTGCATAGAGTTGATCAGATTGTTAATTGGGGCCTGTGAGTGCCCGAACATTCCACAGGCCATAACTACCTGATCAACTCTATGCAAAGGATATATATATATTGCACTACGTGATTCAAATGGTAGTCACACCAGATACCAACTGGTTTTCAGACCCCTACCGACCAATACTGTCAAACTGCACATTTTAGAGTAGCCTATTTTGTGGCCAGCCTAAGGCATACCTGTGCTGTAATCATGCTATCTAATCAACATCTTGCTATGTCTCACCTGTGAGGTAAATGGATTATCTTGGCAAATGAGTAATGCTCACTAACACAGATTTAGACAAATTTGTGAACAGGATTTGTGAGAAAAATTATTTTTATGTACATAAAAAAAGTCTTTAGATCATAGAGTTCAGCTTAAGAAAATTGGAAGTTAAAACAAAATTTTTGGATTTAGAATTTTTTTTCAGTGTACTTTTAAGTTTGTGGGTGTATTATAAAATTGTGGAAATGTTCAGAGGATATGAATACTTTTTCAAGGCACTGTACATGCACACTTCTGAAGCAGACAGTCTCAGTTAAATATTTAAACAATTTTTTTGCTTTCTGAAAAAAAACATTCAATAATAACTCAATACAGTCCCTATTGACAATCAAGCACACTGTCTCTGGCTGAGACAGATTTTGTATTTTTTTTTTCTATAAAATGATTGTGCTGTTTTGCTGCTGCTTTCTAGTGCATTAAGAAGGAAAAGGAAAGAAATGTGTATTTATATTTTAAATGCATCTGGAAAGATGCCATTTACACCATATCACTGATTAATCACATTGAGTTTAGCACTGCTTCTGCAAGCACCTCTGTTATCTCTCTATCCAATGAATTAAATATTCGTATTATTCACATACTTCAACGCTCAGTTTCTTCACTACTACAGTTAAACAACACATGGCTGTCTGGAGTATTTGTCCAATGTTTTAGGGATTTTTCATCCTATATCTGTTGCTGAGCTGTGAGCTCTAATGTCTTATCACTAGTCTAAATTACCCTCAGATGTTCTATTCCCTGCCTCAGCTGTTAAATAGGCTCATGTGTATAGGGACAGGTTCAGGGCTAGTTTTACCTTACCATCTGGGACCATGCACTTTAAATGTATTTTTTTCCCTTTGGGCACTTTAAGGGTTAAGTCCTTCTCTGGTACAGCAGCAGTCTTGCTCAGCTGGCAGCAGTTAATCACTTCCAGCTTAGATATAAACTCTCTGCTTCCTGGACTTGTTGTTGGTTATGCTTTTCAGTTAGGGGCTAGCCTGGGAGCAGAGAGGACATGGGGGTTACTGCTGTTGCTGCCTGCTGTGGTTTGTGCAAATGTTTGTTTTTGTTCTACCTCCTTCCCCTTGTTATCCTTCCTGTATATCATTGGTTGTTCTTGCTGTGGGCTTTAGGTGAGTATGAGGTTTTATTTGACCCCTGTCTGTTTTTCATTATTGTTGGGGTTTTTGTGATCTCTGTCCTGGTCGATCCCCTGGGTGGTGTGGGTGGTGGGGACTTTTTCATTAGGGCCCGGACAGGAGGCAGGGCCAGGTCAGGGACCCAGACCTCCATACCTTTAAGTGTACCTCCAGGTGTGAGGGTGAGCTTAAGGGTGCTTTACAAGCTGCAACATCGCTAGCGATGTCGCGAGCGATAGCACCCGCCCCCATTGTTCGTTCGACATGTGGTGATCGCTGCCGTAGCAAACAATATCGCTACAGCAGCGTCACACGCACATACTTGTTCAGCGGCGTCGTTGTTGCTGCCGAACAATCCCTCCTTCAAGGAGGAGGTGTGTTCGGCATCACAGCGATGTCACAGCGGCGTAACAAAACGGCCACCCACTAGAAGAGGAGGAGATGAGTGGCCGGAACATGCCGCCCACCTCCTTCCTTCCTCCTTTCCGATGGATGCAGGTAGGAGGATGTTCGTCATTTCTGCGGTGTCACACACAGCGATATGTGGTGCCACAGGAACGACGAACAACCTGCGGAGTGAAACACCAACGACATTATGATTTGGAGCGACGTGTCAACGATCAACGATTTTTGCCGTTTTTGCGATCGTTGATCGTCGCTCCTAGCTGTCACACGCTGCGATGTCGCTAACGACGCCGGATGTGCGACACAAACACCGTGACTCTGACGATATATCGTTAGCGATGTCGCAGCGTGTAAAGCACCCTTTAGGGTCTGCATAGAGTGTCCTGTGTCCACTGGCCATCTGTTTCTCCCGGTCCCTTGACACTAGGATAGTCCATCTTGATTTGTTGCCTAATACCATGTGATGTGAAATCTACAAGACATTATTAAGAAGCCCTAGTGGTCACGTAAGGTCATATTAGATTGCTATAACCATGACAGATGAAATCTTCTCAAATGTATTGGTGATTTGTGCAAAACAAACTTCAAATTGTTTGAAAGTTAATAATGTTCGACTTGACCTTGCATCACAACAATGCTCTCATCTCTACTCAACTTAAGTGAGTGTCTTCACCCTATATGCTATTGACCCCTACAAGCTCTATGACCCAAATACGACGGCTCCTTTTTACCCCTTATGGCTAGACCGATGCATGTGATCACTCCACCAAGACAACGAATGATTTATATTCTATATTTATCCAAATGACATGTAAAGATTGTGTTTGCAGTTGGAGATTTTAAAAAGCAGAAAAAAAGAAAACCATGGAAAGAGAATTTTATGATGATGGTTACTCACTGAATCAACCTGGCAAACAACGATATGTCATTGACACTTAATAAAATGTATAGTTTAGTTATTCCTGGCTAATAAAACTTGCTTTACATTATACCCCTTGTCTGCTATGATTTGCTTCCCAGGGCTCTGTTAGAGTGCATTAAGACTCAGCACAGAAGATCAGGGCAATTTACTGCAAAGCTTAAATAATTCATTTATGCACTATTGCCTTCAGACACTGTTTTTCCAAACGCTATAATGAGGCACTCTGTACGATTTCTGCACTGCAAAGGGAAAGGCATTGTGATATTTTATCCTTTATGTGCCGTATCTGGAAATTTGAAGCAACCTCCAAAACAAATATTTTCTATTATGTGTTACATTACAGATGTACAGTTATAATTTACTACTCAGAAACAAAATTCAAATTGCTATTTTGGATTTTCCTTTTATCTTTCCCACCACTGAACAGGAGTAATGCAATGGTAAAATGTAACCTAACTATTCATGCAGGAATCAGGGTCAGTATTTTACATCTACGCTATTGTAGAAATCAGAACGGAGATATAGGTAATGAAACTCAGTGCTCAAGACTTCTGCCTACTGATGCAACGAGCAAAATGAAATACAGATGGTTTTCTATCTACTTTTGGTAATTCATTTACACAGGCATACCAGATGTCACTGATTTAATGGAACAGTACCCAATTTAACATTGACGTCCTCAGCTAAAAAGTGAATAAGTCCTTTTTAAGCATCTAGGCATTCAAAGAGGACATAACATTGAAAAGCATTAATGAATGAGTCTAAACATAAATATTCATAAATATAAAGCGAGAGTAGTGAGAGAAAAAGGAGAGATGTACATGTGATAAATATTAAGAATCTGTGCTATGGGACATGGTTAAATTGGTGGTCCCCTGTATGAAAAAACCCCCCATCAAATTGTCAAATAAATGAGATTACAATATTTTTTGTTTTATAAGACGCATTGGATTATGAGACGCACCCCAAATTTAAAAATAGGGTAAAAACAAAATATGGGGTCCATTTTATAATCCAGTGGTGTCTTACCGGAGGGGGGTGTCAGCGGTAGTGGAGCAGGGGGTCACAGGAGACAGGGGCAGTGCTGGAATACAGCAATGCTGCGGGTGATACAGAGGGGGGCCCAAATGCTCAGTGCTGGCTGTGGCGCTGTGCTGGTTCAGCGGGCACTGCTCTGTGCTGGGGCAGTGGATGCTGCTCTGTGCTGGGGCAGTGGGCGCTGATCTGTGCGGGGGCAGCCGATGCTGCTCTGTGCTTGGGCAGCCGGCGCTACTCTGTGCTGGTGCTCACTGCAGGTGGTAAGGGGCACTGGCCATTCTGAAGATGTCGGTGGTGCGGACTTAAAAGAAATGGCAGCCGAAGTTGGATGATGAGAGCTTGAGCGGAAAGCTCCATCTGCGCACGCGCCAACTCTGGGCTCCATTATTTGAAGCTCTTACCATCAACATCTTCAAAATGGCCCATGTCTCGCTGCCCGCCACATAGAGCAGCGCCGTACACCACAAAGAGCCACACAGAGCGGTGCCGCCCACCGCACAGAGCAGTGCCACAAAGAGCAGCGCCCGCAGCACAGCACACAGCATTGCCCTGCCTCCTGTGACCCCTCTCGACCCCCTTCCCCGGTCAGATACATTGAATTTTAAGATGCAACCCTCATTGTCCTCCCAAATTTTTGCGAGGAAAAGTGCATCTTCTAATCCGAAAAATACGGTATAATGATGAGCTGAGAAAAAAAGTACTTTCGTATTGCACCTCTACAGTAAGGCTCCCAGATGTCTATGTTTGCGTTGAATTACCAATAGAAATCTCTACGATTATACTGTGAAGATTAAGGTAGTCATATTTAGAGTTGAGCGTGGTTCGCGGTTCGTGGTTCTCCAGTTCTAGGCTCGAGTGATTTTGGGGGCTGTTCGAGATCGAACTAGAACTCGAGCTTTTTGCAAAAGTTCGATAGTTGTAGATACGTTCGAGAACGGTTCTAGCAGCAAAAAGCAGGGCTTTTTACAGCTACAGTGTGCAGGAGCCATCGCTGGCAGCCTGCCAAAAGCTGGTAACCAAGATAAACATCGGGTATCCAAACAAAGCGCTTTGGTTAGTAACCCGATGTTTATCCTAGTTACGTGCAGGAAGCCCACACTTCCCCGCTCAGCTCACTCCGCCCCCTCCTGCCCGCGGCATGTACACACACACACACACACTCACATACACACACACACACACGCACACACACACACACACACACACACATGGTCCCGCTCGGCTTACCTGCGGTGATGAAGTCCCGCCATCCCGACCTCAGCGCTGTCACTGTCCTCCATGGCTGCCGCTTGTCACATCACCTCTCGCTTCCGACCCGAGACTGACTAGCAGTGACGTCACGGGCCTCTCGCGATACTTGGTGTGAAGACGCCGGTCATTGAACTCAGTGACAGGGGCTGTCAGTGTGCTGGAGATCAGCGCAGGTAATGTACCTAGCTGACAGCAGCACTTGTCATCCCCTGCAGTGACCTGGGCTGACCCATTGATGTTAGCTCAGGTCACTGCACTGCTCTCCCGGCCAATGGGGAACATCCTGCTCTTCATTGACTGGGACAGTGTGGATCGTCATGGCAACCCCTTGGATTACACCAGACCTGGATTTGTTTTTCATTCTAATAAATTGGTTAAAGAGGGAATGTTTTGGGGAGTGTTTTTTCAAATAAAAATGTGTTTGTCGTCTATTTTTTTTATTACTGACTGGGTTGGTGATGTCGGGTATCTGATAGACGCCTAACCTCACCAACCCCAGGGCTTGATGCCAGGTGACATTACACATCTGGTATTAACCCCATATATTACCCCGTTTGCCACCACACCAGGGCGCGGGATGAGCTGGGGCGAAGCACCAGGATTGGCGCATCTAATGGATGCGCCACTTCTGGGGCGGCTGCGGCCTGCTATTTTTAGGCTGGGGAGAGTCCAATAACCATGGACCTCCCTAGTCTGAGAATATCAGGCCCCAGCTGTCTGCTTTACCTTGGCTGGTGATCCAATTTTGGGGGACCCCTACGTGTTTTTTTTTTTTAAATTATTTATTTAATTTAAAATAACAGCGTGGGGTGCCCTCAGTTTTGGATTACCAGCCAAGGTGAGGTTGCCAGCTGTGGTCTGCAGGCTGCAGCCGTCTGCTTTACCCTAGCTGGCTACAAAACTAGGGGGAACCCTACGTCATTTTTTTTTTCATTTTTTTGGCTAAATACAAAGCTAAGAACCCCTTAGTGCCACATGAAAGGCACCAAAGGGTGCTCCACTTTTTCTCCACTTTTTCTCCACTTTTTCTACATTTTTTTCTCCATTTTTTCTACATTTTTTCTCCATTTTTTCTCCACTTTTTCTTCACTTTTTCTCCACTTTTTCTCCACTTTTTCTCCATTTTTTTCTCCACTTTTTCTCCACTTTTTCTCCATCTTTTCCCCACTTTTTCTCCACTTTTTCTCCATTTTTACTCCACTTTTTCTCCACTTTTTTCTCCACTTTTTCTCCACTTTTTCTCCACTTTTTCTCCATCTTTTCTCCATTTTTCTCCACTTTTTCTCCACTTTTTCTCCACTTTTTCTCCATTTTTACTCCACTTTTTCTCCACTTTTTCTCCACTTTTTCTCCACTTTTTCTCCATTTTTTTCTCCACTTTTTCTCCACTTTTTCTCCATTTTTTCTCCATTTTTTCTCCACTTCTTCTCCACTTTTTCTCCACTTTTTCTCCACTTTTTCTACATTTTTTCTACATTTTTTTCTCCATTTTTTCTCCACTTTTTCTCCATTTTTACTCCACTTTTTCTCCACTTTTTCTCCGTTCTTTTTCTATGGTCAGTCTACCCATTAGCTCTGCCATGCATACTGTAGCTCTACACCTACTGCACATGTTACTTTATGATTGACATCTCTTTCGTACCAGAGCTGTCTAAGCCTACTCTGACCCCATATTTGTCATTACTATATTGTCCTTGTACTGTATTATGACATTTGTATCATGTGTTTCATTTCTTGCTGTGTTGCAATTTTTTTGCTGCATCCCAATTGTACCTCTACATTGTTCGAGTTTATGTTATTGTTCTCTCACTCTTATGTGATACTGATTATTGTCATTTTTCATGATTACATGCAGATAAGTCCAATCTGACGAAGGCTCAGGCCAAAACGTCATTTGTAACTTGTTTTGGACAAAAACATATATGCTTATGAAAAAAATTTTTTTCTTAATACGGACCAATAAAGAGTGATTTTGCATTACTATCCGTTGTGACTTACTGACTTAGTCTGGGAGATTTAGAGTGCCGAGGTTACTCACTAATTTTATCTATTATTACCTCTGAGCACCTATATACCAGTGAGCAGAGCTTCCTCTACAGTAGTTTTCCTGATTAGGCATGCCCTTACCTCATGAGCAGGGCATTGCAGCTTTGGTAGCAACCATTACGACATGGACTCTGCTGCTGTGGACCCGGGGAGAGTGAGTGCAGATTCATTGCACCCACACTCCTCACATGAAGGGTCCGCACTCCTAGAAAATGGGGGATACGTTCTCTGAGTGTCTCCCCCCCCCATATTCTAGACGGTCCAGAGTCGTCGTGGGACCCCTTTATTTTTTTTCTTACAATAAATTGGTGAAAGAGGAAATGTTTTGGGGACTGTTTTTTCAAATAAATTTCTTTTGTCGATTTTTTTTTTTGTTGTTAGTACTGACAGTTTATGATGTTGGGTATCTAATAGACGCCATGACATCACAAACTGCTGGGCTTGATCTCAGGTGACTTTACAGCTAGTATCAACCCAATTTATTACCCCGTTTGCCACTGCACCAGGGCACGGGATGAGCTGGGGTGAAGCGCCAGGATTGGCGCATCTAGTGGGTGCGCCACGTCTGGGGTGCCTGCGTCTGCTATTTTTAGGCTGTGAAGGCCCAATAACTATGGACCTTCCCACCCTGAGAATACCAGACCACAGCTGTCCGCTTTACCTTGGCTGGTGATCCAATTTGGGGGGGACCCTACTTTTATTGTGTAATTATTAATATTTATAAAATAATTATAAAAAAAGAGCCTGAGGGGACCTCCACATTGGATCCCCAACCACGGTAAAGCTGCCAGCTGTGGTTTTCAGGCTACAGCCATCTGCTTTACCCTAGCTGGCTATCAAAAATGGGGGGACCCAACGTCATTTTTTTTTTTTAACTATTTTTTAAATAGAAAAAATTAATGGGCTTCCCTGTATTTTGATTGCCAACCAAGGTAACGGCAGGCAGATGGGGGTGGCAACCCATAGCTGTCTGCTTTATCTGCTGAGAATCAAAAATACCGCGGAGCGCTACGTCATTTTTTTAAAGATTTATTTTTACAGCACTGTGATGTCCAGCAATCAAAATACAGGGAAGCCCATTTTATTTTTAGTTATTTAAATAAATAATTAAAAAAAATATATATGGGCTCCCGCTGTATTTTTTGTATTGCTAGCTAAGGGTAATCCAAGCAGCTACTGGCTGCTAACCCCCACTGCTTGGTGTTACCTTCACTGGCAATGGAAAATCCAGGGAAGCATTTTTTATTTTTTTTGCCAAAAAACTACAAAAAAAGGACGTGAGCTTCGTCATATTTTTGTATGCTAGCCAGGTACAGCAGGCAGGTGCTGGAAGAGTTGGATACAGCGCCAGAAGATGGCGCTTCTATGAAAGTGCCATTTTCTGAGGCGGCTGCAGACTGCAATTCGCAGCAGTGGGGCCCAGAAAGCTCAGGCCAACCTGTGCTGCGGATTCCAATCCCCAGCTGCCTAGTTGTACCTGGCTGGACACAAAAATGGGGCGAAGCCTACGTCATTTGTTTTCTAATTATTTCATGAAATTCATGAAATAATAAAAAAAGGGCTTCCCTTTATTTTTGGTTCCCAGCCGGGTACAAATAGGCAACTGGGGGTTGAGGGCAGCCGTACCTGCCTGCTGTACCTGGCTAGCATACAAAAATATGGCGAAGCCCACATAATTTTTTCAGGGGGCAAAAAACTTCTGCATACAGTCCTGGATGGAGTATGCTGAGCCTTGTAGTTCTGCAGCTGCTGTCTGTCTGTATGGAGAAGAGCAGACAGCAGCTGCAGAACTACAAGGCTCAGCATACTCCATCCAGGACTGTATGCAGAAGTTTTTTGCCCACCAAAAAAATGACGTGGGCTTCGCCATATTTTTGTATGCTAGCCAGGTACAGCAGGCAGCCACGGGCTGCCTCCAACCCCCAGTTGCCTATTTGTACCCGGCTGGGAACCAAAAATATAGGGAAGCCCATTTTTTTTTAATTATTTCACTTATTTCATGAATTAATTAAAAAACAAATGACGTGGGCTTCGCCCCATTTTTGTGTCCAGCCGGGTACAACTAGGCAGCTGGGGATTGGAATCCGCAGCACAGGTTAGCCCGAGGTTTCTGGGCGCCTCTGCTGCGGATTTCAGTCCGCAGCCGTCCCAGAAAATGGCGCTCTCATAGAAGCGCCATCATCTGGCGCTGTATCCAACTCTTCCAACAGCCCTGGAGCCGGGTGGCTTGTTGGGTAATCATGAGTTAATACTGGCTTTGTTTTACTAGCCAGTATTAAGCCAGAGATTCTTAATGTCAGGCACGTTTGACCCGGCCATTAAGAATCTCCAATAAAGGGTTAAAAAAAAGACACCACACAGAGAAAAAATACTTTAATAGAAATAAATACACAGACACATTAGAGACTCCATCTTTATTACCCTCTGTCAGCCCTCCACGATCCTGCTCTTCTGTCTTCTTTCTTTCTAGTGTAGTAGTAGTGACGATTGTAGTGAGGATGAGGTTCACCAGCCCATCACTTGGGGCTGGGGAACCCCATCCTCAGTACAATCCTCACTACAATCGGGAAGCAGCGTGCAGCCTTCACTCCGTGAGTGATCAGTGCTGGCTGTCAGCGGTAACAGCGGTAACGCTGACAGACGCGTTACCATAGCAACGGTGCTCTCGGAGCTGCGGTTAGCGGTGACGTCACCGCTAACTGCGTTGCTATGGCAACGGTGATCTCCGTTAATGACCGGCTGTGTCAGCCGGTCCCTAACGGAACGGGGAGTCGACCGTGTGCTAGAGCATGTCAACGGTACACGGCGATACACATATGTGCACCGTGTACCGGAGAGATGCACTCGCAGGTCCTACATGACTCGTCATAGTCATGTGACCAGTCTGTAGCCAATGAGATAATAGCCACGTGACTGGTCACATGGCTATTTTGACGTCACGACAGGTCCTGCATCTCTGCTGGCAGTGCCGGTCACGGGAGAATTCAGCGATCATCGGATGGAATAGCGGCAGGAGACAGAGTGCAGAAGGGATCGCGAGGACCGGTAAGTATTATGGCAATGTTTATTAACTGTTTGTGTACATTTATCATGCATTTTTATGTGTTTGTGATTGCCTCCCATTATAGCCTATAGGTTCGAGTTCGGTTCGTTGAACGTTCGACGAACCGAACTCGAACGGGACCCCCGTTCGGCGAGCCGACCTCGAGCCAAACCGCGACCGGTTCGCTCATCTCTAGTCATATTATCACACTGAATGAGCACCTACTCCAATATTCCCATTTCAGAGCAGGCATTGAACTCAACAATCGCTTAAAAGGCAGGTGAAAACCCTATATCTGTGTGAGTGCTGGATGTGTTCAGTATCTGAATAGACGATGGAACAGGGGAGTAAGGAGTCATGTGGTACATGTTGGTTATGAACCATTGACATGTTACAGCACAATTTGGGCTTCCGGTATCTTTTACTGACAGAGTAGGGTTATAATATGAAAGTACTTACTGTCAAGGGTGTGTCATGGATGACAGACAGTCATGTGGTTTCTGGCAATAGAAGGTAATAGCATTTGGCTGCATAAGTGCTCCCTGACTTTCCATTGTTTCCAGCTGTCAGTAGTCATTGGTATAGGTAGATTTCCTGCTGGGTTGTCTCCTTTTGGACCTAGCAAGAGCTCGCCTTACACCCAGCTGTGCATCATCAGTATTCTCTTGGTGCTTAAATACCTATTCCTTCCTTGGACTGATGCTGGTGATATTTTCAGTTCATTCAAGCCAATGTTGTAAGCAGGTGACTTGTGGTGTCATTGCTGAAAACTTTGCTGAACTTCTGCCTATATCATCTGTGGATAAGTAGTTCATGCATTTTCCCCCTTGTGTCCTCCTTGTGTCTTGTATGGTGTTTAGTGGGGTTGACAAAGAGCTCACCCCATACATTCCCTATTTAGGACCCAGCACTAGGGATACCTAGGGACAGGTATCCGTCTCAGCACACAGGTGCGGAACCTATCTAGGATGGTGAGGGACCCCAGGGACCAGCAGTAAGTTTGGTCAGGGGTCACCATCTTCCCTTTTCCCTTATAAGCCTCCTTATACTGGCATGTACCCCATTTACGAAAGTGAGAAGCCTCTCATATAGCCAAATCAGATCTCAGACTTTGCACTGATGAGGGGCAACACCCCAAAACATGTCTCTGCAAATTGAAATTTTGGTTTGGCTTTGATCCCAAGTCATATGGCAAGACTTTTTAAAGGGTTGATAATGACTTTTAAGATTGCTACTTCCAATACGTGGCACTAGAGTTCAAATCTAATTTGTCTCTAAAGAGGCAATTTTTATCAATGTTATTTCAATTATATTTTACTGCAAATAATGTGGCTTTATTTCTGATATTTTTGTTTCTTGTTTTTCAATATCTCTAATCAAAATATTGGTACAGTTCACACTCGTTTTTCATCTTCATAGATGCTAACCCACCGTCTTTACACACTTTGCTATGATTAAAGGGATGGTTCACTACTCTGTAGTAGTGACCACATCTCTGTAAAACTGATAATGAAGGCTTTTTCTTAATACCTTGTGTTGCCAATTCAGTCTTTGAGCGGCGTTATCACAGTCCGCTCTTTCATGTCATGTGACCCATTGGACTCCATGACATATGGGATCAGGTGATGTCATGTCGACTTCCAGTTGACCTAACATCACCGAGCCCGGCCCCAGTCTTCCTGAGTGACTGCGCTATGGGTGGAGTTTCACCGCTCATCACAGCCCAGCATCACAGCGCAGCTTGTCACGTGACCTCTCCTTCACTGCAGAGCGCCGCAAGCAGGAGCGATGCTGGGCTGTGATGAGAGGTGAAACTCCGCCCACAGTACAGTCACTCAGGAAGACTGGGGCCGACCTCAGTGATGTCAGGTCATCTGGAAGTTGACGTGACATCACTGGATCCCAGAGGACATGGAGCCTGGGGGTCACGCGATGGGGAAGAGGGGACCACGATAGCATCGATCAGAGGCTGAATTGGCAACACAAGGTATTTAGAAAAAGCCTTCCTTACCAGATTTACAGGGATGTGGCCACTATTGCAGAGTAGTGAACCACCCCTTTATAGATGCCTGTTTGCATCCAAAAATGGTTGTCTTTTTTTCCATTTGTATTATGACATTTTGATTATATGAATGAAAAGCATTTTTAAACCCTTTGTAACAATCTTTACGGATTCCATACAATACCCCATCTTTTGTCCCTTTCGAACAATCTTTACGGATTCCATACAATACTCCATCTTTTGTCCCTTTGGAGCAATCTTTACGGATTCCATAAAATACCCGATCTTTTGTCGCTTTGGAACAATCTTTACGGATTCCATACAATACCCCATCTTTTGTCCCTTTGGAACAATCTTTATGGATTCCATACAATACCCCATTTTTTGTCCCTTTGGAGCAATCTTTACGGATTCCATACAATACCCCATCTTTTGTCCCTTTGTAACAATCTTTACGGATTCCATACAATACCCCATCTTTTGTCCCTTTGGAGCAATCTTTACGGATTTCATACAATACCCCATATTTTGTCCCTTTGGAACAATCTTTACGGATTCCATACAATACCCCATCTTTTGTCCCTTTCGAACAATCTTTATGGATTCCATACAATACCCCATCTTTTATGTGACTCTTTATGTCGATTTTTGGTACTGTGGAGATCTTGCATGCTGAGTATATAAATAGATCATGCAAAAGACTAAAAATGGGAAAAAAATTTCCCTCCTTTGCCACAACAATCCTTTTTGCATACTACATATGAATTACCAATAGATGACAAAACAATCCCTTTAGAAATTCAGATTTCTGCTCTCAAGCAAGAAATAATTTGTTTAGGAACCATCACACCACATATTACCCTGTTTAGATGGCAATTTCCATAGTAATTTTCTTGTCGACATTAGGCACAAGCTCCATACATACATATTTTCATTTGAAGCAGGTAGTCAGCCGCAGTGTTTACCCAGTGAAGGTCAGCCTTGGGTATTATGAAACTTCTAGCAGATGTGATAAGCAGTAAATTGCAGATCTATCACTTTTTCCAGTGAGCATGTGTGTGAAATCAGCAGAATGCTGCCTACATTTGATTTATGGCCCACTTTTGACCAACTCTTATCAGGTTCCCACAAGCCTTTTTTTCTGATGCAGCTCATGTCTGAATGACAATAGACAACCAGTGCCATTATGCTCCAAAATCTCCTTGCATTTTACACACCGAAGATTACATCTGGGCTATTGATTTATTACTGCCATTTTTCTACAGAGACCGGTTTGCTCAGCCTGAACAAGAAAGAGTATTATTAAATTGTGCAAACAACTCCGTATGAACTTGGTAAAGAAATAATAATTATTTGCTCCTACTTTCTTAAGCGGCTATCATGATCCCATGTGCACCTGTATAGCAAAGATATACAAACTTATGAATGTGTCAGGAGCTTGCGCCATAATTATCTACAAATAGTTATGAAATCTCATGGAGAATAAGTATTAAAGATTAAAGAATGTGCAATAAAATTGTTATATTTGTTTCTTGCATGTAATGTTAATATAAAAGAATGTTAACACCTTCAAAAAATAGGACCCAACCAAAAATGCTAAGCTAGGTATAGCCCGCCCTGATGAAGCCGCTGCTGCGGCGACACGCGTCGGCCACCTACAGCTGAGCATTATGCCTGACCGCCCCCACGCTTTATTGATATGACCGACTAACCCTGGGTCCATGACTGGTGACTGGTGACTATCTAGATTTATTATAACCTGCTGTCTAGGACATGACTTTGGCTCCCTGGCAGTTGGGGTGGCTTTAAATTGCATCCTCTAAGCACTCTTACCGTATATTTACCCACTATAAGTGTGAATATTGGCTGTTACTCTGCTCCTTTTTGCAATGCCCGGTTGGTTGCATACACAACCCCAGGGTGCTGTGGCCACCAGCTGCAACTCTGCTTGTGTGAATTGATCATTTTGCCGGAGTACTTGACATGACTGTGATCCCACTGGCTGGATCATAGCTGTATATATACTGCATATTATTTTCAGCTGAATACCGGCTATCAGCATCATTTTCTTCATTGCAGAAACTACTCCAGGGTATACCAATTGCCATCTGCATATTATCGTATATATATATTTTTTTGATGCCTACACAGGGTCTATTCTATTCAATTTTCTATATTGTCTCTGCATGGTCATTCAAAATACACTATACATGCCATATGTCTTTTCTATAAGCTACCATAAAGTGACTGATATTTGTTAATACACTGTCCAATATTCTTGCTATATGGCGCGGTACTGCAGGGATTGATTTACAGCGTGATATGTGTATTTACCTATGCTATGATTAGTGACTATCATCCCTTCTTCTTGTGCCTGCTTCAGCCACAGACAGTGATTTAATCAGGGACACTTGATATCTGGTATTGCATCACCCAGGGGTCCGGTCTGTCCACTACCCCCTTATCTGGCATTACATTGCATTTGATATTTGTACTGTCATACGTAGAATTATGATATTGGGGGCACTTGGTTTTGCTCAGCAGGTGTCTTTTTGTCTTTTTGCATGGTTTTTAATTGATTTTAAGATGTCTTCTTTGTGCAATTAATAAAGGTGTGATCTTTTATACAGTACATTTTTTGGTGTGCCTCTGTTTGCATGTGCGGAATCTTTCTCTCCCCTCCTACAAGCTAGGTATAGCTTCACACTTTGCACTGACGAGGGGCAATCACCCTGAAACACTGTGTCTGAAAATTGGGATTCTGATCTGGCATATATCCTAGGTCATATGCAAAGGCTTGTTAAAAGGCCACTTTTGACTTTTAGGATTGCTATTTCCAATAGGTGGCGATAGAGTTTGTCTCCTTTACTGGAGGGATAATTTGAAGCTAGGTATACACATTAGATACCTCCCGGGTGAACTATCATTTCACTGACAGCTCTCTCCCGATTTCCCCATTCACTATCGGCTCGGCTGAGTATTCCTTTGTCTTTACGAGAGAGACACTTTCAAAATCATCTTTCAGCAACTTATCATCCTACCGAATAAGAGAATCAAGTGAGTGAATTACTTCCTTCTGATCCTTTTGTTCCCCAATGTAATCTGGTAGAGCACCTATGGACATTAAATTTTTGGTTGATCACTGAAATTTTTGGGTTCGGCTGATTTTTATCTAATGTGCATGGGGACCATTAGATGATACAAGTGTTGGATTCCCCATTCATAATAAAAATCTTTATTTTTTTATAGCGCTAACATATTATGCAGCGCTTTACATACATCAGCAACACTATCCCCATTGGGGCTCACAATCTAAATTCCCTAAAGGGTAATTTACACGCTGCGACATCGCTAACGATATATCGTCAGGGTCACGGTGTTTGTGACGCACATCCGGCGTCATTAGCGACGTCGCAGCGTGTTATACGTATTAGTGACCTTAACACTAGAACTACTGAGGTAGTCATTTTGACTACTTTGCACTATGTATTTCTATATAGGTGTCACGAGTCCAGTAGTTCTAGTGTTAAACGATCGCAAAAGAGGCAAAAATCGTTGGTATGTGAGACGTCGTTCACTTACCAAAAATCGTTGTCTCTTTAGTAGCGAGGTTGTTTGTCGTACTTGTGGCAGCACACATCACTATGTGTGACACCGCAGGAATGAGCAACAACCTTGTACCTCCGGCCGGCCGCAATGAGGAAGGAAGGATGTGGGCGGGATGTTCGTTCCGCTCAACTCCGCCCATCCGCTTCTATTAAACGGCTGCCATGTGACGTCACTGTGATGCCGCACGTACTGCCCCCTTAGAAAGGAGGTGGTTCGCCAGCCACAGCGACGTCACAGGGAAAGTAAGTCCGTGTGACGGGTGAAAGCGATGTTGTGCGCCACGGGCAGCGATATGCCCGTGACTCACAACAGACAGGGGCGGGTACGCTTGCTAGCGATATCGATAGCGATATCGCAGCATGTAAAGTACCCTTAACTATGTGTCTTTGGAGTGAGGGAGGAAACCAGAGAACCCAGAGAAAACACAGACAAACAGGGAGAGAACATACAAACTCCTTTCAGATGTTGTCCTTGGTGGGATTTGAACCCAGGACCCCAGCACCGCAATGCTAACCTCTGAGCCACCGTGCTGCCATATAGGAAAAATTAGGTTCTGTTTCTTCACTATAATTGAACCCAGAAGAAAGTAACAAGGCGAACATAGTGTATTTCAGGTGACATAGTCACTTCAATCTATAGAAATATAAAAAAGGTAGAAGCATTCTGTGTTTTTTGCATGTTATATAGGTAGCAACTTGGGATCCTAGTACACAAGAACAAAGAGGAACTCACCACTTATGCTTGTGACCTACTCCCCTAATGGCACCAACTACAGATGAGCGAATATGATAAAATTTGTGTTAGCCAAATCACACATTTAGAAATTTGATTAATTGAATGTTCTAATTGAATGTTCTCAAGACCCTGGAGCATAATAAATGTAGTGTATGAAATTAAATTTCAAAAACGTAATACCCATTGTTCTGGCTGCATCCACTGCTCCCTGTCTACTGTCTGGATCTCCATGCCTCCATCGCGTCACATCTTGACTTGGTATTCACTCTGGGACAATCGAATTTCTGCCAATTCTCCAACAAATAAAAAACATATGCCTTAAGTGAAAGTAAATAAATCGTCTTACCTTTCACCTGACCAGTTTAATCTTTTGGCTGAAACACTATTTGACTCAATAAGAATAGTCTATATAGCATATATACAATTTAGTATATATTTAATTGAGTTGGAGTTTAAGATTCCTATAATATTTGTTAGTGAGGGGACTAGTGTAAACCAGACTTTGACACTAAAATAAAAGAGCATATGGTGTCCAACAATTCTCGTATAATTGTATCAAAGTCAATAGGGGATTTTAACAAGTGACTTAAAATTTATGGAGTTTTTGATCAATATGGTGAAATGCTCAACACATGGAGGTTTACCATAATCTTTAACCAAAGTTATGTAAATATCTTTGCAATCAGCTGTACAATACTTCTGAAGGTTCGTCAATGGTAGTGTCAATGAAATGTTTTACATGGTATTTATATGCTCTGCTTCTTCACAATGGAAATGGTCACAGCTTCACAGAAAACATACAGAATTAGTTGACTGCTTCCTAGGCAGCCAATATACCATGTTCAACCCTAGTGAAGGGTGACGGGAAAAAAATGCAATAGGGTCTCACCCAACATACATATAAAAGTGATAAGGGAATGTACTCACCTTATGTGCTTGTATGTCACACAACCACATTCAAAGCAGAGTTCATGTGCAAAAAAATCCGAAGCAGATCAGGAACAAAGTTGATGTGGAACTACTACTGTACTGCTGAAAATATGACATAAATACAGGAAAACTGAATTATGGTTGTTTTATTCAACACGCTTCAAAGTGTTACCCCACTTTTTCTTCAGGAAATCCACCAATATAACTTGCAAACAGGTAACCATCATTATTGAGGATTGGAACAAACCATTGACCAAAGCCATACAGAGTCCATGGACTCTGACGGGATTCAAACCCATGACCTCTCGCATCTGACCCAAGAAGTGTACCATTAGACCAATGAGGGCAAGTGTTCAAATGTGCAGTCCTAGAGAATTCCAATTCTCATGGCCAACAATTGACTTTAGAAGTTGGTCTTTACTCTTCTGGCTCTACTGGAATCAATCTCATAGATAACGTTACTGTATTTAAGCTGCCTTGGTAGTCTTCCAATGAAACACCCCTCATAAGCATTCTTAACATTTTTAGAGTTAGGCTGCTGAGTTCTCTCTGCCATTGGCCATTTTCTTTCCAACAGATCTGATTTCAAAATTGTACATCAGATACAGAAAGTATCATTGTACCAAAACCTCAATGAGGGCACCAAAACTAAAACTTTACCTTACCTGGAACATTTCTCCATCACATCTGTCTCTAAGCTATAGCTTGGCACAAGATCATCTTTTTAATTTTAATAGAGACAGAGTAGACTTTAAATGACCTATTAAACAAGGGCTGAGACATTAGCTGTACTTTATGACCATTTAGTAATTTTACTGGTTAATAAAAAGGACATGGCTTTGGCAAAATTGTGCCAGTGTCCAAGAGATTGGATTTCCTCTGGTCAAATACATATGATGCACCTTAAGGCTATTCCATAAATATTAAAGTACTTGAGAAACTCTTTAGAGTCTATTTTATTCTGAGCTTTTAAGAGCCAACAAACAAATCTCCAGTAGTGGAATGGTAAAGAAAAAATAAGGATTTATTAAGAGGTATGTTGTTATGCAGCCATATAGATCAGGCCCACTTCACATATAAGTGAAAAACACACGTTTTTTGCTGATGTGATAAAGGTGCATATGTCTCTCCGTGTGCCGTGATTTTGGCACATGTGTGATCTCCGTGTGCTAGCCATGATAATACACAGAGATCAGGCACACATGTCCATGCAGCTGCTGTCTGTGGTGCTGATATCTCCTGCGATGCTGTGTCCGGCCACTGCTGTCTCCCCTCTGCTGCTACTTCTGGGTCGCCAGTGCAGTGAATATGCATGAGCATAATTAGCCAGCCTGGAAGCAGAGACGGCAGCGGCTGAAGAAAGCATTGCAGAAGACGGGTGAGTATATAAAGCTTTTTATTTTAAATGTATGTGTTTTTCTGGTACGTGTTACATGGATCCCACCACTGTGTAGTCCGTGTGACATCAGTGATGCCAGAGAAAAACGGACTTGTCTCCATGTGGAATACACAGACATGCGTGTGCGCCGCACGGAAACACGTCAGTGACAAATCTTTGATGTGTACGCAGACCCGTTATGTCCTTGACTCTGATATGTATAAAAACAGTAATATACGTACCAGAATCACTGACGTGTAAAGGGAGCCTCATAGAAATAGTTTGAAGATAACTCAATGACTTCTTTTGGCGAGTGTTGTAGACATGCTCTGTAAACTGTATCACTTTGTAGTAAAGGAGAGGAGGTGATCTGTGACAATTAACTATTCCTAATGGTGGATCATGTATGATTATGTATAGATTCTACCTGTCACAGTAATCCTGACTTTGATGATAACGAAACTGCTGAAAAGTGATCGCTAAACAAACAAGACTTGTCCATAATTA
This sequence comes from Anomaloglossus baeobatrachus, assembly GCF_048569485.1. Taxonomy (NCBI): domain Eukaryota; kingdom Metazoa; phylum Chordata; class Amphibia; order Anura; family Aromobatidae; genus Anomaloglossus; species Anomaloglossus baeobatrachus. Next base: position 76,435,389 of record NC_134355.1, on the reverse strand, counting down.
TGAGACTCAATGGTCAGGATGAAAACTGCAAGAATACTATATATTCTTTACATAAATATTACCAAACAATATAATGAAGAACTATTTTATTTAGATATGCTTAATAGAAAAACGTTTTTTAAACAATAGGTCATTACTTTATGACTCATTCCCTTTAACATTTTTTATCTAAATTCACAAAATATTTAATAGTGGATTTTTAACCATTTTCTGACTTACCATTGCATTACAGTCTAGCCAACCTTTTTAGCTATATTTTTATACTTTTCTAAAGGAATTTAGTTTAAGATTGATATAAAAAGCTTTAATCATTATACAGCTTAAATAAATATAAGAATTAAATTCACCAAATCTGCAAGTTATCCAAATATCTAACTTCAAATCAAGTATTACATATCTATAGCGTTAAACTAAATGATAAAGTGTATTATCTCTAACATTATACTTCTAAAATAAGGCAATGTTTAGAATATCGATAAGTTTAGAGCTTGTTATGGGTCCTGTATATTCCGGATCACGTGTTTCTTTATGCAATCAACAGTTTGATTTTTGATTAAATAATGTGAAGCACGCCACAGTATTTAGCTTGGTATGTGTTCATAAGTAGCATTGGCCGGTTGCCTGTAGTGATAACACTGTATTGGCATGACCAGATAGATTGTCAGATATGACAGATGATTACTGCCCAAAACGAAAGAATATGATTCCTGTTAAAGTTAACTTAAACTTGCCTGATTATTTTAAAATAGCAAAATGATACTCATACACTCAAAAAGCATAGCCATAGGGAAAAAATAGCCATTGGAAAGGATAAATGCACTCAAATTATTATATCATGTCCTGTGCAGTCATAAAAGTGTATTAACTGGTCCTTAAAGGGAACCTGTCAGGTCCTGTATGTACCCAAAACCGAGAGCAGTTCTGGGTGCATATTGCTAATCCCAGTCTATAGTAGCATACATAAAGAGATCTTTAGAAAAAGTATTTCTAAAGATCCTTCATGGTATGCTAATGAGTGCAGGGACTAGTCGCAAGGGTGCTCCCTCCCCTTGGCTAGTCGGCTCCCTTAGCATCTAAGCATGCACCCTGTGGGCGTGCTAACATCCTAATGAATGTGCAGCTTCAGAGGCATGGTCACTTTTACCTCTCTGCTACCACCATGGCCGACGTTGGTTTTCGGCTTAGTGAACATAGTAAGAAGCCCCCAGACTTCCGGTCGTGTGCACAATGAAGCCAGGTGTACACATCCTGGCTTCAAACCGGTCTAATGCACATGACCGAAAGTCTAGGAACTTCTGATTATGCACACTGAGCTGAAAACCAGCGACGGCCACGGTGGAAGCATAAAGGTGATAACGACCATATCTCTGACGCTGCACATTCATTAGCATGTTAGCATGCAAACAGGGCGCCAACTAGCCAGTTGAAATAATGTGGATTTTATTGAGAAATTTGAATTGCTGGGTAGATAGTCTCCAAAAATTGATTATTTCCTATTATGTTTTGGGTTCTTTCGAGACCATCTCATAATGCAGGAAGAGCAGAGAGATTTGATATATAGTTTTGTGTGAAAAGAGTGTTTGTAAATAGTGTTTGACTTGTGATTCTTGCTAGTAAAAGAGCAGGAACTTGACAGTTAAAACAGATCTTTCAACATGGTATTTGAGAAAGAAGAAAAATATGATATGAAGCACATTAGAAAGATTCCATTTTTTTAAAAATCTGAATAATAGTTACATATCAAAAAAATAAGATTAGTTACTCTAACTATTTCTGGACTGCCCGTAGATTATAAACATCCACACAGTCCACACATTACTCTGTAGTGTCATTCTGAAACATCAAAGTAAGCAGCTTACACAAGATGATGGAGCCGTGGAGGTGGGAAGCTAGCTGTTATACACAGCTAAACTGGTCAACTTCTAAGAGAGAACATAAACATTATTTATTATCATGTTTACCTTTTTCAGTTTTGTATACGTTATGCTGAATCAGCGCTTATGTATACAGGTTAAGAAGCACAGACTAGGATTCCTCATCGGGATGCAGTTATCATGTGATCCCTGAGTGTATGGAAGGAAGAATGTTATGGACATGATTATGAATTGTTATGAGTATTAAGAATTATATGAAGATATCCAAGACCAGGATTTAAGATAGTGCTTGAACTGTGTACCACACCTATATCTGCATTCAGCAGACATCATAAGTCTCATTCTGGAACTTTCATGTGATAAGTGAATCATGCTGACTTAGCTTGATATAAATGAGAAACACTATACAGTATACATACAGTATATCGCAAAATAAGCTCTTTTATGGTTTACCCAATAGGAGACGTGTTACATATTCTTGGCTCCTAGCCAATTGATTTCTTTAAATGTATCTTAACTGCCGCAATAAAGTCAGTCGTATCTTCTACCTCGATCAGTGTACCATTTCTTACTGGCCCAGTGTGGATGAATAGCATGCTAATGAAAAATGACTCATGATTTGGATGCAGACGGGGTTAAGGTAGATACAGAACTTGGATTGCATCACTGTAAATTATGGCCCCCTTAACAAGAGGAGCTGCTGTATCTTGGAAGACCCACTCAGTTATGCTATGTAGGCAGAAAGCTGGAATTCCCCTGCAACTGGTGTTAAAATACCAGTCCCAGTTACAGGTGAAATTTGTAATAAAAATAATGTATAAATATGTTAAAATGACTTGCAGATATCTTTTATGACCTTATGCGATGCGTAATGTATAAAAATAAATAAATAATGAAAAATAAAATAGAAAAAACCCCCATAAATAAATAAAATAATCTAAAAAAAAGACACATTGCTAGTCTGAATGGCTGTTTCTAGCCCCATCCCCATCAAAAAAATATGTCCATTAGATAAAATATTTGCTTTTGGTTGCAAAGAAATAAAATAAGGTGAAAAATCCTATTTTTGTTTACATTTTTCCCCCAATGTCAGCCCTAAAAAACACATAAAAATTAAGCTCCATGCATCATGAGAAAAAGAATCTTACATTATTTGAATATCCTGATGAGGAAGAGAAAAAAGTGGCTGGTTAATGAGCAAAAAGTTACTGTAATTGAAAATGCATCCAAAAAAATATTTGCACCACTTACTAAAATTGCATAACTCCTTTATTAATACATATTTGCTAAAAAAGTAGATGAAGTGTGAGCAAACGATGCATTAGTAAAACAGGCAAAGTCCTACTAGCAAACTTTATTTTTAGCCATTTTTTCTACAATTTGTATATGTCAGCAATGGTGTACCGCCAATAGCGGCAGCCCCCGCACATTCAACTGTATAAGTATCATGGATGCTAATACAGTTGAAACCAATTAAGAAGAAAGTTAATGATCCCTCCTCAATCATTTTCGCTTGCTGTCGGATGTCTCAACACAGCGAGTATGTGTTACGCCCGGGTGGTGGATCCTCTGGGCCGTGCACCGGACTCCCCCAGTGAAGCAACACAGAGCTAACCCCTATACAGGGACTGTCCGGTCACCCCACCAGAGGGCCTAGGTGCACGGTTGCCGGAGCACTAAGCGGGATAAGGTCAGAGTCCTTTCCGGAAGCTGGAATGAGGAAGTCTCTGGGGACAAAGAGTTCCTGGTGCTAGGTCTGATGACGGTGCCCGGGTACCGGTGGCAGGTAGAGACGTCAGACGTCAGCAGAGTCCAACCGGTAGAGGAGGCTGAGGTCACCAGGTGAAGCCGAGGGTAGAAGGCAGGTTCAGACTGCAGAAGATGGTGGTGTCTCAGCTGACAGTCCTCGTAGGACCACTCGGACAGGTTATGGTCAGGACCAGGTTTGCTTGGTAGAACTGGTTCTGTGGAAGACATAAAGTGAGAACGAGGCACAGCAAAGGGGACCTGAACTCCTAGCTACAGAACTCGTAGAACAGGCGACGCCCTAGAGACAGGAAGCTCCTAATATACCTGACCCTGACTGATGCAATATCCTGTTTAGGAGTGCTGGGTCTTTAAGAGGAGGTCAGTGACCGCGCGCGCGCCCTAATGCGCATACGCGATGCCCGGGTGCCGGAGGCCAGAGCAGGGAGCGGTGCCGAGGATGCAGGGGAGACAGACAGGGTGTCCTGGGTCACAGAGGAGTGCCGGGAACGGGGGCCCGGGAGCCTGGAGGGTGCCGAGGAGGACTTGTGGCTGGAGGCAGGGCACCCGGGGGCCGGAGCGGTGAGTGGGGAATGGCATCGGGGCCTGGGGAGCGTGACAGTACCCCCCCCCACGCCCCTCTCCTCGCAACCGGGACAAGAAGGCATGAATCAGAGGAGTACCCACGTTCTCCCGAGGTTCCCAGGACCTGTCTTCGGGACCGTAACCCGCCCAGTCGACCAGGAAGTACTGCCTACCCCTGACGGTCTTCATGGCCACGATATCTCTTACCGCATAGATGTCATCCTCAGCAATGGGTGCAGGATGAATACTGGTGTCAGCGGAGAAAGGACCAAGGACCACAGGTTTCAGCAAGGAAACGTGGAAGGAGTTGGGTATCCGCATAGAGGTTGGAAGCTGCAGCTTATAGGACACCTCATTAATCTTCCTGATGACCTTGAAGGGACCGATGTACCGCGGACCCAGCTTGTACGATGGTATCTTGAGTCGGACGTACTTGGAGGCAAGCCAGATCAGGTCCCCGGGAGAGAAGCGAGGAGGGTCAAGGCGTCTTTTGTCAGCGTGCATTTTCATCTGTGCAGCAGCGTGTCCCAGGGAGGTCTTGACAGAGGACCATATAGTGGAGAAGTCTCTGGCTAGGATGTCTGCAGCAGGTACATCGGAAGCAGGAGATACAGGCAACGGCACGGAAGGCTGGAGACCATAGACAACATGGAAGGGGGAGCTGGAGGTGGACTCGCTGACCCGGTGGTTATGTGAAAACTCAGCCCAAGGAAGAAGCGTACACCAGTTGTCCTGATGTACATTGACATAGTGGCGTAGGAAGGAGGTCATGATCTGGTTGACGCGTTCCACTTGGCCGTTTGACTGAGGGTGGTAGGCAGAGGAGAAGTCCAGAGACACCCCAGATGTTCGCAGAGGGCTCTCCAGAAGCGTGATGTGAACTGGGTTCCTCTGTCGGACACGATATGTGCAGGAAAGCCGTGCAAGCGGAAGATGTGCTGTATGTAGGCGTCAGCGAGCTCTTGAGCAGAGGGCAATCCGACCATAGGAACGAAATGAGCCATTTTTGAAAATCGATCCACCACGACCCAGATGACCGTATGGCCGGAGGACAAGGGCAAGTCCGTGACGAAGTCCATGGCAATGTGTTGCCACGGAACTGAAGGGATCGGTAGAGGCAGAAGACGACCATAGGGCAGGTGCTTAGGCGTCTTGTTCCGGCCACAGGAGGAACAGGCAGAAACAAAGGCGGTGACATCCTTACGAAGGGATGTCCACCAATAGTGGCGGACGATAGCGTCCCAGGTTTTCTTCTGACCGGCATGTCCGGCCACTTTCGAGGAATGTCCCCATTGGAGGACCTTGAGTCTGTCTGTCTCCATGACGTAGGTCTTCCCGGGGGGGATAGAGGCCAGAGAGACGGGAGCCACCGGGAGGAACTTACTCGGGCAGACAATGGGCTGGGTAGGTTCTTCCTCTTGCTCCACCGGGACAAAGGACCGGGATAGGGCATCCGCCCGCACATTCTTGTCCGCGGACCGGAAGTGGAGCTGAAAGTCAAACCGGGCAAAGAACAGAGACCACCGGGCTTGTCATGGGTTCAGTCTTTGAGCAGACCTCAGGTATTCCAAGTTCTTGTGATCAGTGTAAATGATCACCGGGTAAACTGCTCCCTCTAAGAGATAGCGCCATTCCTCCAACGCCATTTTGACGGCCAGGAGCTCTCGATCACCTATGGTGTAATTACGTTCAGGCGCCGAGAAGGTCTTGGAGAAGAATCCGCAGGTGACCAACTTCCCGGTGGAGGACTTCTGCAGAAGCACGGCCCCGGCCCCAGCGGAGGAGGCATCCACCTCCAGGGTGAATTGACGGTTCAACTCTGGTCGATGAAGAACAGGAGAGGAGGCTAAGGACCGCTTCAGGGAGCAGAAGGCGGCATCGGTCTCCGGTGACCAGACCTTTGGGTTGGCCCCCTTCTTGGTCAAGGCGGAGAGAGGCGCTGTTAGAGCCGAGAAGTGAGGGATGAACTGCCGGTAGTAGTTAGCAAAGCCGAGGAAGCGTTGAATGGCTTTCAGTCCAGAAGGAGGAGGCCAGTCGAGGATAGCAGAGACCTTCTTAGGGTCCATCTGTAGACCAGTGTCGGATATCACGTAGCCCAGAAAGGGAAGAGACGATTGGTCGAACACACACTTCTCGTATTTGGCGTATACGCGGTTCTCCCTCAGCCTCTGTAACACAAGTTGCACATTTTCTCTGTGGGTCTGGAGATCTGGTGAATAGACTAAGATGTCGTCCAGGTATATGACTACACAGATGTAGAGAAGGTCCCTGAACACGTCGTTCACCAGCTCCTGGAAGACAGACGGAGCGTTGCAAAGTCCAAAGGGCATCACACAATACTCATAGTGCCCATCCCGGGTGTTGAAGCCGGTCTTCCACTCGTCCCCGGAGCGAATGCGGACCAGATTGTAGGCTCCACGGAGATCTAATTTGGTGAAGATACGGGCCCCTCTGAGTCGATCGAAGAGTCCAGGTATCAGAGGCAGGGGATATTTGTTCTTCACGGTGATTTGGTTCAGGCCCCGGTAGTCGATGCAGGGCCGTAAGTCGCCTTCCTTTTTCTTGACGAAGAAGAAGCCCGCTCCAGCCGGGGAGGAGGATCTCCGAATAAATCCCCGTGCCAGGTTCTCGGTGATGTAGTCAGACATGGCCCGTGTCTCCGCAGGGGACAAAGGGTATATCCGTCCCCGAGGGGGAGTGGTTCCTGGCAGGAGGTCGATGGCACAGTCGTAGGGTCGATGTGGAGGTAAGACCTCCGACTCCTTTTTGTCGAACACATCCGCGAAGGACCAGTAGGCGGGCGGTAGGCCAGGTAGGGATTCCGGGGCCGGAGGACGACGGACGGGCTGGACTGACTGGAGGCAGTTCTCATGACAAGATGGGCCCCAGCGGATGATTTCTCCAGTACGCCAGCTGACCGTGGGTTCATGTATCCGTAACCAGGGTAATCCCAGCAAAAGCGGATGAGACATGCGTGGAAGAACATAGAAGGCAATGTCTTCGGTGTGTAGCGCACCGATACGCAGTTTCACGGGTTTGGTGACAAATAGGACAGTGTCAGAAAGGGGTTCCCCATCCACAGAGGCTATCACAAGGGGTGTCTTCAGCGGGGTGACAGGTACCTGGTACTGGTCTACCGTGGCCTGGTGGTTGAAATTGCCTGCCTCCCCGGAATCGAGATATGCCTCTGCCGTGAAGCGACTCTCCTCTGTTGTCACCTGAACAGTCCATGTAACGGGGTCTGAGAGCTTCCCGGTACCTAGGGTGGCCTCTCCTACCAACCCTAGGCTTTGGGGTTTCCCGGTTTCTCTGGACAGACACGCACCAAGTATGTGCCGTCTCCGCAGTAGAAGCAGAGGCCCTTGGTGAGTCGTTCCGCTCGGCGTTGCTCGGATGACCGCAGCCGGTCAACTTGCATGGGCTTATGAGTGGAGGAGCCAGAGAGCGCAGGCGAAGAAGCGGTAGACTTCAGAGAAGAAGCAGGATGCCTCACTGGGCGTTTCTCACGGGACATCTCTTTGGAGCATTCCTGAAAGAGGAGGTCTATCCGGGTTGCGAGGGTGATCAGAGCATCCAAGGCGGGGGGAACATCGCGACCAGCCAGCTCGTCCTTAATATGACCGGTAAGCCCCTCCCAGAAGGCTGCAGTCAGGGCTTCGTTGTTCCACCCTAGTTCAGAGGCTAGGGTGCGAAACCGGATGGCATACTGTCCCACTGTCGAAGTTCCTTGGCGTAGCCTGAGTAGCGAGGCAGCCAACTCGGAGGCACGTCCTTGTTCGTCAAAGGTGGCCCTGAAGGCATGCAGGAAGTCACGGATGTTGTTGGTTACGAGATCTTCCTTCTCCCACAAGGGATTCATCCACGCCAGTGCCTCGCCCTTCAGGTGGGACATTATGAAGGCTACCTTGGCCTGGTCAGAAGCGAAGAGGCGCGGCAGCAGTTTGAAGTGGAGAGAGCACTGGTTCAAGAACCCCCTGCAGGTCTTGGGATCCCCGGCGTACCGGGGCGGAGAAGTCAGTCGGAGTCTTGAGGTCTCGGTGGCGGCTCCTGCAGAGGTCGTGGACGTGGCTGGGGTTGATAGGGACGTGGCGGTTGCTTGCAGCGTGTTCAGACGGGTGTCTACTGACGTCATGAAGGCCAGCATACGGGATTAGGTTTCGCGTTGACGGACCAGCTCCTGCTGCAATCCGGCCAACTGAGCCGCTAAAGCTTCGGCGGGATCCATGGCCTGTTCTATCTGTTACGCCCGGGTGGTGGATCCTCTGGGCCATGCACCGGACTCCCCCAGTGAAGCAACACAGAGCTAACCACTATACAGGGACTGTCCGGTCACCCCACCAGAGGGCCTAGGTGCACGGTTGCCGGAGCACTAAGCGGGATAAGGTCAGAGTCCTTTCCAGAAGCTGGAATGAGGAAGTCCCTGGGGACAAAGAGTTCCTGGTGCCAGGTGTGATGACGGTGCCCGGGTACCGGTGGCAGGTAGAGACGTCAGACGTGAGCAAAGTCCAACCGGTAGAGGAGGCTGAGGTCACCAGGTGAAGCCGAGGGTAGAAGGCAGGTTCAGACTGCAGAAGATGGTGGCGTCTCAGCTGACAGTCCTCGTAGGACCACTCGGACAGGTTATGGTCAGGACCAGGTTTGCTTGGTAGAACTGGTTCTGTGGAAGACATAAAGTGAGAACGAGGCACAGCAAAGGGGACCTGAACTCCTAGCTACAGAACTCGTAGAACAGGCGACGCCCTACAGGCAGGAAGCTCCTAATATACCTGACCCTGACTGATGCAATATCCTGTTTAGGAGTGCTGGGTCTTTAAGAGGAGGTCAGTGACCGTGCGCGCGCACTAATGCGCATGCGCGATGCCCGGGTGCCGGAGGCCAGAGCAGGGAGCGATGCCGAGGATGCAGGGGAGACAGACAGGGTGTCCTGGGTCGCAGAGGAGTGCCGGGAACGGGGGCCCGGGAGCTGGAGGGTGCCGAGGAGGACTTGTGGCTGGAGGCAGGGGACCCGGGGGCCGGAGCGGTGAGTGGGGAATGGCGTCGGGGCCCGGGGAGCGTGACAGTATGATGACATCACTACAACGCTCCCGCTGTGCTGAGATGAGCAGAGCTGCAGACCTCTCACCACAGAGACTGAAGCAGCAGGAGAATCAAGGGAAGATCATATTTTTTTCAATGAATTAGTACATTGATGGCTATAAAATTATATAAATACCTATTGGGTGTGCATTATTTTATTTGGAGGACTAATTCTCCTTCTCCTTTTAGCAGGAGATATTGCACCTAATCCAGGACCTTCTTATAATAGTAAGCTCAATTCCTTCCCTGGCATTCTCAGAAACCCCCTAAATCTCATTAATATTCCTTGCATACCTTCTGTCTCTTTTAACTGTGCCCGTTGGAACTCACGCTCAGCATGTAACAAACTCTCCTTCATCCATGACTTCTTCCTTTCCAATTCCCTCAACTTCCTGGCTCTTACTGAGACCTGAATTCAGCAGTCAGACACCACCGCAGCTGCTGCTCTCTCATATGGTGGCCTACAATTTTCACACACCCCTAGACTTGACAACAGATCAGGTGGAGGTGTTGGTCTGTTGCTTTCCCCAAACTGCACTTTTCAGGTCATCCCTCCTGTTCCCTCACTTATCTTCCCTTCTTTTGAGGTCCACACTGTCAGGCTTTACAGACCCTTCTCCCTGCAAGTAGCAGTTGTGTATCGCCCTCCAGGCCCAACCAGTCAGTTCTTGGATCATTTTGCCACCTGGCTTCCATATTTCCTAGCCTGTGACCTCCCCACTCTTGTCATGGCGGACATTAACATCCCTATTGATGATCCCCTCTCCCCAGCTGCCACTCATCTTTTATCTCTAACCTCCTCTCTTGGCCTTTCACAACTAACTAACTCTCTTACATATGAAGGTGGGAATATGCTGGACCTGGTCTTCTCCCGTCTCTGCTCAGTGCATGATTTCACTAACTCCCCTCTCCCACTCTCTGACCACAACCTTCTTTCATTCTTGGTCAATAGCTGTCAACCCACTCAGGACACCCCCATTTACCTCCCATATAGGAATATACATGCCATTAACAACCAGGAATTTCTGAAGAAGTTGCAGTCATCACTGGCCCCAATATCCTCCCTCTCATGTCCTGACTCTGCTGTAAAACATTATAATGACACCCTACAGAGCGTCCTAGATGAAGCTGCACCTGCTACACACAGAGCAACTCAGCGCAGACGGCAACAGCCCTGACACACGTTGCAAACACGCTTTCTCCAGTGGTGTTCCAGGTGCGCTGAACGTCTGTGGAGAAAATCCAATCTAGCCGAAGATTTCATCCATTATAAGTTTATGCTCAAAACATACAATGCTGCCTTTCACCTCTCCAAACAAGCATACTTTAACACCCTCATCACCTCTCTAGCCAACAATCCTAAACGACTCTTTGATACTTTCCATTCCCTCCTAGGACCAAGAGTTCTGGCCCCAACCACCAACCTCAGTGCAGATGACCTGGCCAATTATTTTAAAGAAAAAATTGACCATATACGCCAGGAAATTCCTCCCAGCCTCATAACACCACACATTGTCTGCCCTCCTACACTTCATCTAGCTCACTTTCACTCTTTGATCCAGTCACAGAAAAAGTCACCAGGCTCCTCGCATCTTCTCGCCCTACTACCGGCACCAGTGACCCTATTCCCTCATCTCCTTAAATCTGTCACCGCAGCTGTCACCACTCACCTAACTAAAATATTCAATCTCTCTCTCTCCTCTGGTGTCTTTCCCTCCTCCTTCAAACATGCCAGCATACACCCATTACTTGAAAAAACATCCCTGGACCAAAATTGTGCCGCTAACTATAGACCTGTCTCTAATCTCCCATTCATCTCCAAACTCCTGGAACGTCTGGTCCACTCCCGTTTAATCCGCTATCTGTCAGATAACTCTCTCCTTGACCCTCTACAATCCGGTTTCCGCTCCTTACATTCTACTGAAACTGCTCTTACTAAATTCTCTAATGATTTACTAACAGCTAAATCTAATGGTCACTACTCCCTGTTGATCCTCCTGGATCTCTCTGCTGCATTCGATACTGTGGATCACCAGCTCCTACTCACTATGCTTCGCTCTATCGGGCTCAAAGACACCGTTCTTTCCTGGTTCTCCTCTTACCTCTCTGACTGCTCATTCACTGTATCCTTTGCTGGCTCCTCTTCCTCTCCTCTTCCCCTTACGGTCGGGGTTCCTCAGGGTTAAGTCCTAGGCCCCCTCCTGTTCTCTCTATACACAGCCCCTATTGGACAAACAATCAGCAGATTTGGTTTCCAGTACCATCTCTATGTTGATGACTCCCAACACATCTTCTCCTGACATCACCCCTGCACTATTACAAAATACTACCAATTGTCAGTCCACTGTCTCCAACATCATGTCCTCCCTCTATCTAAAACTGAACCTGTCAAAAACTGGACTTCTCCTGTTTCCTCCCTCTCCTAACCTTCCGAAACCCAAAATTACCATTTCTGTGTGTGGCTCTACCATTACGCCCCAGCAGCACGCCCGCTGTCTTGGGGTTATATTTGACTCTCATCTTTCCTTCACTCCCCACATTCGTTCACTTGCTCGTTCTTGTCAATTCCACCTCAAAAACATCTCAAGAATTTGACCTTTTCTTACTGTTGACTCTGCAAAAACTCTTACTGTCGCTCTCATTCATTCTCGCCTGGATTATTGTAACTCTTTACTAATTGGTCTCCCTGTTACTAAACTCTCCCCTCTCCAATCCATTCTGAATGCCGCAGCCAGGATCATTTTCCTCTGCAACTGCTTCACTGATGCCTCTGCTCTGTGCCAGTCATTGCACTGGTTGCCTATCCGTTACAGAATCCAATATAAACTTATCACTCTCACTTACAAAGCTCTCCACAGTTCTGCACCACCCTACATCTCCTCCCTCATCTCTGTCTATCACCCCACCCATGCCCTCCACTCTGCTAATGACCTAAGAGTGACATCCTCAACAATTCGATCCTCCCACTCCCGTCTTCAAGATTTCTCACGAGCTGCACCTATGCTCTGGAACACACTACCAAGAGAAATCCGATTAATTCCCAACATCCACACCTTTAAGCGGGCCCTAAAAACGCATTTATTAAGACTAGCCTATCACCTCACTGCCCTGATCTAATCTAGTCCCTTTCTGCCCTTCAAAAAATTTACTTCCAGTTCTCGTCCCCTGTACCAGTATAAATTCTCACCGACGGGTTCATGCAGCTGGTTTTGAATACCCTATTAAATCGATGGCTGGACCATATATGACAAGCTTTTCTCCCCCCATTCACCTTTTGTGTCCCCCCTATTTCCTCATAGACTGTAAGCTTACGAGCAGGGCCCTCACTCCTCCTGGTATCTTAATTTTGTTATTTTGTATTGTCTCATATTGTCTGTACATGTCCCCTCTTAATTCAAAAGTGCTGCGGAATATGTTGGCGCTATAGAAATAAAACTTATTATTATTATTATGACTATGGGGTGTCCACTATTTTATATAGAGCAGTATGAAAAGTGCAATATTTTATATGGAGGACTATGGGTTGTGCATTATTCTATATGGAGGACAATGGGGTGCAGTATACTATGTGGAGGACTATAGGGAGTGAAATGTTTTATATGGAAGACTTTGGGATGTGCACTATACTATATGGAGGACTATGGGGGGTTCATTATATCATATGGAGGACTATGGGGAGTGGATTATATTATATAGAGGATTATAGGATGTGCATTATTCTATATAGAAGGCTGTGGTGGACCCATTATACTATATAGAGGACTGTGGGGAGTGCATTATACTATATAGAGGACTATGGGGTGTTACATCTCGTGGCTCCCCTGAGGCAAGGACTGAGGCAGTCTCCCATTCCTTGCCTGCCACGAGCACTCCTGCTCAGCAGCGCCGAAGGTCTGCCAGACTGCGCAGTGTGCAGGAGATACCTTCTCAGAGAGGCAGCAGAAGGGTGACACCTAGTGGTTCTCCTGTTACAAGGAGTGAAGCGGTCTCCCATTCCTGGCCTGCCGCAGACTCTCCTGCTCAGCGGCCCCAAAGGTCTGCGAGGCTGCGCAATGTGCAGAGGTTTACTGCTCAGGGAAGCAGTGAGATTCCCGTTATCTCTGCACATTGTGAGACCGAGGATCCCGCCTCTATTTCCCAGAGGCAGGAGGGTGAGCATGTGCAATGCGTGGTGGGTCCTGATTCGCTCACTGACGTCACATGGCTTGATGACAAGGCTGGTGACGTGGTGAATCCTGACTGGCCAGGCTGGGACGTCGTGGACCCTGATTGGGTCAAGTCCGTCATCTCCGCCTCGCGCCCGCCCTCGGGTGGAGCTGCACCTCCTTAAAAGCTCCCCCTGCCATCATGGCGGCGCGCGACCGTCCTTCTATGTTTGGATGTCTGGCAGCGTGCTGCCACGCCACTGCTCAGGCATTACTGTCTCTTGTGGGCTTGGCCCTTGCTGCTCCGGCAGTACCTTGTTTGCAGGCCGTGTTCCTGCCTTGCTGCTCCGGCAGTACCCCCGTCAACAGGCCGTGTTCCTGTCCCAGGTGAGCTCCTCAAGTCTCCATTGGACTCACCTGGTTATTGAAAGCACACGTGCGTGGGCACCTCTGTGCTACCCTCGTGCCATATTCTCGTGACTTCCACTGGCACACGTGCGTGGGCACCTCTGTGCTTCCCCGTGCAACAGGTACACCGAGCCGTGAGATCTGTGCCATACAACCCTCACGGGTTAGGGCAGATCGGTGTACATAGATCGTCTGTGACATTCCAGACGATCGCTAGCAGCAACCCGCTCACTCTTCACCCACCATAGCGGCGGTCCCTTACACCGCACAGTGGACCTTGACCGGCGGAAGCAGTCCATTTCCCATCTTGGCACGCTTCCCCGGGTCCCCCTCGTAACAATGGGGTGTGCATTATTGTATTTGAAGGGCCCATTATACTATATGGAGGACTATGAGGGAGACATTATACATTATGAAGGGCTATTTGATGGCCATTATATTGTATCCAAGAAATGTATAATGTGAAGGTTTGTGTGGGGTTCATCATACTATGCAGAAAGCTGTGTGGCCGCCAGTATACTGTTTGGAGGGCTACGGGGGGCTATTATACAGTGTAAAGAAGTGTGTGGAGCCATTATACTGTATGAAGTCCCATTATACTGCATGGAGGGCTGTGTGGTGGGGGAGTCAAAGTTAGGGATCATACTGTTTTGTAGCCACCATACTTTAGGTAGAGTAGGGGTACAGTAGGGTCATCATACTGTGTATGTGGAGGGTACTGTGGAGGAATTTACTGTAGGGGTATTGTGCAGTTGCTGAGGGGAACTTTTGTTGGTATCACACTTATGGTTGCAATAGGGGCTTCACTAGGAGGAAACATTATTTGTAAGGCTTGCAAAGTTGTGATATATGCTTTTCTGTGTCTCAGCCAAATATTATTGTTATTTTTTATGGGGATGAGGGCCCAATTAGAACTTCTGCTATGGGGGCACATGATTTCTATGTACAGTCAGGGCCAGAAATATTTGGACAGTGACACAAGTTTTGTTATTTTAGCTGTTTACAAAAACATGTTCAGAAATACAATTATATATAATATGGGCTGAAAGTGCACACTCCCAGCTGCAATATGAGAGTTTTCACATCCAAATCGGAGAAAGGGTTTAGGAATCATAGCTCTGTAATGCATAGCCTCCTCTTTTTCAAGGGACCAAAAGTAATTGGACAAGGGACTCTAAGGGCTGCAATTAACTCTGAAGGCATCTCCCTCGTTAACCTGTAATCAATGAAGTAGTTAAAAGGTCTGGGGTTGATTACAGGTGTGTGGTTTTGCATTTGGAAGCTGTTGCTGTGACCAGACAACATGCGGTCTAAGGAACTCTCAATTGAGGTGAAGCAGAACATCCTGAGGCTGAAAAAAAAGAAATAATCCATCAGAGAGATAGCAGACATGCTTGGAGTAGCAAAATCAACAGTCGGGTACATTCTGAGAAAAAAGGAATTGACTGGTGAGCTTGGGAACTCAAAAAGGCCTGGGCGTCCACGGATGACAACAGTGGTGGATGATCGCTGCATACTTTCTTTGGTGAAGAAGAACCCGTTCACAACATCAACTGAAGTCCAGAACACTCTCAGTGAAGTAGGTGTATCTGTCTCTAAGTCAACAGTAAAGAGAAGACTCCATGAAAGTAAATACAAAGGGTTCACATCTAGATGCAAACCATCAATTCCAAAAATAGACAGGCCAGAGTTAAATTTGCTGAAAAACACCTCATGAAGCCAGCTCAGTTCTGGAAAAGTATTCTATGGACAGATGAGACAAAGATCAACCTGTACCAGAATGATGGGAAGAAAAAAGTTTGGAGAAGAAAGGGAACGGCACATGATCCAAGGCACACCACATCCTCTGTAAAACATGGTGGAGGCAACGTGATGGCATGGGCATGCATGGCTTTCAATGGCACTGGGTCACTTGTGTTTATTGATGACATAACAGCAGACAAGAGTAGCCGGATGAATTCTGAAGTGTACCGGGATATACTTTCAGCCCAGATTCAGCCAAATGCCGCAAAGTTGATCGGACGGCGCTTCATAGTACAGATGGACAATGACCCCAAGCATACAGCCAAAGCTACCCAGGAGTTCATGAGTGCAAAAAAGTGGAACATTCTGCAATGGCCAAGTCAATCACCAGATCTTAACCCAATTGAGCATGCATTTCACTTGCTCAAATCCAGACTTAAGACGGAAAGACCCACAAACAAGCAAGACCTGAAGGCTGCGGCTGTAAAGGCCTAACAAAGCATTAAGAAGGAGGAAACCCAGCGTTTGGTGATGTCCATGGGTTCCAGACTTAAGGCAGTGATTGCCTCCAAAGGATTCGCAACAAAATATTGAAAATAAAAATATTTTGTTTGGGTTTGGTTTATTTGTCCAATTACTTTTGACCTCCTAAAATGTGGAGTGTTTGTAAAGAAATGTGTACAATTCCTACAATTTCTATCAGATATTTTTGTTCAAACCTTCAAATTAAACGTTACAATCTGCACTTGAATTCTGTTGTAGAGGTTTCATTTCAAATCCAATGTGGTGGCATGCAGAGCCCAACTCGCGAAAATTGTGTCACTGTCCAAATATTTCTGGACCTAACTGTACATCCCTGTATGTCAGGCTGTGCTTAATATCTCATGTGAAGAATATTGCGTAAGAGAGTCACAAAGTGCGAGGTAAGCTATTCTATTCTTCTCTTCAAGCTCTGTGGAGATAAAAATGTAGAACCCACTGCCATCCTCCTCAGTGCTGGAAATCTATCCTCTTTAGCCATTCATTTGTCATAGTCTCAGCCACTAAAGCATCCTTGTCCTCCGGTGATCCAGATCAATTGTGCCTCTCATCCATCTTTCTTTTTTGATAGATAATTTCAAGGGATGATCGAATACCTTAAATATTCGGCTTCGCGAATATTTTCCGAATAGGTCGCCACTATGGAAATATTCTATGCGCAATCTAAAGGCCCCGTTACATGCAGCAACGTATCGCCGGGGTCACGGATTCCGTGACGCACATCGAGCATCGTTAGCGACGTCGTTGCGTGTTACAGCAAGGAACGACCGTTAATGAAGGAAAATACTCATCTTAATGTCCATCGTTGACACGTCGTTCCTTTTTAAAAAATCGTGGATTGTTGAGCACGCAGGTTGTTCATTGTTCCCGAGGCAGCAAACATCGCTATGTGTGACACCTCGGGAACGACGAACTGCAGCCTACCTGCGGCCGCTGGCTATGCGGAAGGAAGGAGATGGGCAGGATGTTACGTCCCGCTCATCTCCGCCCCTCCGCTTCTATTGGGCGGCCGCTTAGTGACGCTGCTGTGACGTCGCACGAACCGCACCCTTAGAAAGGAGATGGTTCGCTGGCAACAGCAACATTGCTAGACAGGTAAGTACGTGTGACAGCTCCAAACGATTTTGTGCACCACGGGCAGCGATTTTCTCGTGACGCACAAATGACGGGGGCGGGTGCTTTCACCAGCAACATTGCTAGCGATATCGCTGCATGTAACACCGCCTTAAGTCTATGGGAATCACGAAAAGTTCTGAATAGTTGTTATTCGGGTTTTTCATAGCCTTACATTGCGCATCGAATATTCGTGAATAGTCGAATAGCGGCGACCTATTGGGAAAATATTTGCGAAGCCGAATATTTGAGGTATTCGATCATCCTTAATAATTTCCCATTTGTTCTTCAGTTACCACCAAGATCCAGCTATCCAACTACTGACTCTCTTCTGTTGAAGTCTCTTCAGATCCACAAATGTCTGTACATATAAAATCCATCATGGATTTTCTGCCTGCCCGCAAATCCAAAAATCTGTAGCATATTTTCTACATGTGTAGATCACCAATTAAATCCATTATGTTCCAAGAAGTTTAGTATTCTTAGTAATATGCGTTTAAATCTGTGGATACGATTTGCTATACATGCATGACAGCCTTCTGAAATGGTGAAAAATACAAAAAAACCCTCTGCAGAGCTTGTTTTTGTAGCTAACACTAATATGGAAATATAAATATGACTTAATATTAACTAAAATGGAGAATCATGCAGACTGTGTTTAAGATATGCAAATGCATTTAATGACTCCACTCAAGAGATGCAAGATAAATGCAATTATTTTCAAGCATGCCGCATCTTAAATGTTTGTTTTTAATATTTCATGGGGTTTCATTATAAAATATGCTGAGTGCATACATCATTGCTCCTAGTTTGACACACATCTGGTTCACGTGAAGGAGATGTGATGACATTTCAACCAGAAAAAAATCTTTGAATTTCCCTTTATTTTCAAATTACATTTTTTAACATTGCACTTAGGAAAATACTGAATCACTTGATAAAATCAGAAACAAAACAAGAATAATGATAAATTCGGTATATATATATATATATATATATACATATATATATATATATATATATATATATATATATATATATATATATATATATATATATATATCATTATTCTTGTTTTGTTTGTATATATATATATATATATATATATATATACAGTATATATATATTCATATATATATATATATATATATATATATTCATAAATATACATATATATATATATATATATATATATAATTAATCAGGATAATTCAATTCAAAATGCTAAGAATAACTTACAATACCCATCCATATCTTGTCTCCTCCATATATTTCAAACCAAATCTTTGGCTATGCTTCCACACATGACCTGCGGTCATCTTCTTTCTTCTCTCTTTGTTTGTTCTTCAGATAGCTGACTCCATGACTTCTCTCGTGCTTCTCCAGTATTTTGAAATTTACTCCCCGAACAATCAGACTCTCTCTATTTTTTTTAAACTTTCAAAACCTGAAAATACATCTTTTTAATTTAAACCTAGAACCTTGAATAACCTTGCTGTTACCATATTGCTAGATCAGCAGCTTTTACCCTCACATACTGGTTTCTTCCCTTTTCCTGTAGATTGTAAGCACTTGTGTAGGAAGGTAATGACCACGGGCCGTGGGGGCTCCGCACTCCTACACCAGAAAGACTCTGTGTATGTGGATGCCTTTGGGCGAGGTGTGTGACACTTGCTGTTCCCTGCAAGGTGGTGTCCATCATCACGGAGCCGGTTCCCGTCGTAGACGCAGTAGTGAAACACTTGACGCAGGAGTTCTTTTGGTGACCACAACTAGAACAGTATTTTCCTTCTCACCATTATGACAGACATGGCCTCACTTTTCCAGTTTTGCTGTATTGATTTTTGGTGTACTATCTCTCCACCTATCCCCACTATCTTCGAACTAGTCTGTTCGGCACCTGTGCCTCCTTTTCCTCATAGTTATCATTTCTGTCTGCTTCTCTTTGACTCGCTAAGCTTGTTGGGTGAGCCATAGGCTCTGGACCTTCTGAGGATACCTGTAGGTTACCTGACTGACCCTCACTCCATGCTTCATTTTAGTCCATGAACCCTTATACAGAGCTGCCTCCAAATAAGGCCTGGCTCTCTCACCCACCCACTTACCATCAGTAACTCCTGCCCTCGTAACTCTAAACCCCCTCCATACCAGGCAGTTGTTTATGCCTACTGAAACCCATACTCTAGCTAATACATTGTTAATACAGTTGCAACACATTAAACATTACTTAAACATATTCTTTACATTATCAATACTAGGTGGCTCCGGCAGCTACACGGTCCCGGCAGTGCTACATCCAGGAACTCGATTTTGTTATCAGCAACACATTTTCTCACATACATTATAATATTCAACAACATTGGAAATCTACTTAGTATAAAACTCGTTCTTTGTAATACAGGGGGGCAGCATAATTCTACTGGGGTTGGGGTAAACGCGATCACCTCCTACACTTGCATTCAGAGTTCTCTCTCCCAATGTTCTTGTCACGTAAATAATAATAATTAGGGATGGTCAAATATATTCAGGTGGAATTAATTCTATTTGAATATTTCAGTTCACACTTGCCAAGTTTGCAATTCACTTCCATGCAGGTTTAGCAAACTAGCAGTCGCTGACTCCCATTTTTTTGAACTGTAAAGGATCATCAAAAGGTTAAAAAGTACTTATACACCCATTACTTTTCACCATTCCTCATCTAATTGTCATGCTGCCAAGTATGACAAACATGGCACGTGCATTCAGATGTATAGGAAACCTGACACACAACAAAAATACAAGGAACATTACCAAAAGTAAGAGGGAACACAGGGGACATTATAACAATGATGGGCCCTAGTACTATTGAGAGGGGCTGATGGGACACCTCCTAACCTCACCTGCAGCTGTCCCTACTCTCCTAACCAGGCCCTATACAGTCTCCTCAACTGTCGCCGAGCAGGAATCTGAGACAATGAGAAACCCTGTAGTTGCCCTTGCTAGTGTGCTGGCAGGTGAGGGACAGACACTGCACTAATACGACACAAGGAAAGGTAAGACAAATAGGGGAAAACAGCAACATAAAAGGATAAAGTTTGACTTCTGGAACACTTCTTCACAGGAACTTCCACCAAGATTACCTGAGTACAAAGGATTTGTATCTTCAGCAGGGATTGCTGTGAAACACCACTATTTAAACCAACAGGGGAATGACTACAAAGCAACTGCAGCTGAAATGGTCTGCTAGGACCTGCTGGCAACAAAACTGACATTAACTCCTTAGCCACAAAAAGAAATGAAACTGCGATTAATATAGAGCCTTACATAGGCAGAGCTTTCTCCTGGGTCTGTTCTGTGCATGAGTGCTCATGGTGTGCATGAGATGTTGTGTTGATGTACTTGCCCAGAACTGAAAGTCCTGATCCAACAATTAAAAAATGTTTTAACTCAAAAAAATAATTATTTGTGATCTTGTGCTGTAATGTCTTTTTTACTTCTTCCCTGACCCAGGAGCTGTGCTATGGTCAGATCATGTCACTGTATGGTCAGACACAGCCATTACACAGTACACAGCATAGGGACATATATATAAGATTATCTCAGCACTAGAGTTGAGCGCGGTTCGCGGTTCGAGGTTCTCCAGTTCTAGGCTCGAGTGATTTTGGGGGCTGTTCGAGATCGAACTAGAACTCGAGCTTTTTGCAAAAGCTCGATAGTTCTAGATACGTTTGAGAACGGTTCTAGCAGCAAAAAGCAGGGCTTTTTACAGCTACAGTGTGCAGGAGCCATCGCTGGCAGCCTGCCAGAAGCTGGTAACCAAGATAAACATCGGGTATCCAACCAAAGCGCTTTGGTTAGTAACCCGATGTTTATCCTAGTTACGTGCAGGAAGCCCACACTTCCCCGCTCAGCTCGCTCCGCCCCCTCCTGCCCGCGGCATGTACTCATACACACACACACACACACACACACACACACACACACATGGTCCCGCTCGGCTTACCTGCGGTGATGAAGTCCCGCCATCCCGACCTCAGCGCTGTCACTGTCCTCCATGGCCGCCGCTTGTCACATCACCTTCTCTCGCTTCCGACCCGAGACTGACTAGTGGTGACGTCACGGGCCTCTCGCGATACTTGGTGTAAAGGCGCCGGTCATTGAACTCAGTGACAGGGGCTGTCAGTGTGCTGGTGATCAGCGCAGGTAATGTACCTCGCTGACAGCAGCACTTGTCATGCCCTGCAGTGACCTTGGCTGACCCATTGATGTTAGCTCAGGTCACTGCACTGCTCTCCCAGCCAATGGGGAACATCCTGCTCTTCATTGACTGGGACAGTGTGGATCGTCATGGCAACCCCTTGGATTACACCAGACCTGGATTTGTTTTTCATTCTAATAAATTGGTTAAAGAGGGAATGTTTTGGGGAGTGTTTTTTCAAATAAAAATGTGTTTGTCGTCTATTTTTTTTTTATTACTGACTGGGTTGGTGATGTCGGGTATCTGATAGACGCCTGACCTCACCAACCCCAGGGCTTGATGCCAGGTGACATTACACATCTGGTATTAACCCCATATATTACCCCGTTTGCCACCGCACCAGGGCGCGGGATGAGCTGGGGCGAAGCACCAGGATTGGCGCATCTAATGGATGCGCCACTTCTGGGGCGGCTGCGGCCTGCTATTTTTAGGCTGGGGAGAGTCCAATAACCATGGACCTCCCTAGTCTGAGAATATCAGGCCCCAGCTGTCTGCTTTACCTTTGCTGGTGATCCAATTTTGGGGGACCCCTACGTGTTTTTTTTTTAATTATTTATTTAATTTAAAATAACAGCGTGGGGTGCCCTCAGTTTTGGATTACCAGCCAAGGTGAGGTTGCCAGCTGTGGTCTGCAGGCTGCAGCCGTCTGCTTTACCCTAGCTGGCTACAAAACTAGGGGGAACCCTACGTCATTTTTTTTTTTCATTTTTTTGGCTAAATACAAAGCTAAGCACCCCTTAGTGCCACATGAAAGGCACCAAAGGGTGCTCCACTTTTTCTCAACTTTTTCTCCATTTTTTCTCCACTTTTTCTCCACTTTTTCCTCCACTTTTTCTCCACTTATTCTCCACTTTTTCTCCACTTTTTCTTCACTTTTTCTCCACTTTTTCTCCACTTATTCTCCATTTTTTTCTCCACTTTTTCTCCACTTTTTCTCCACTTTTTCTCCACTTATTCTCCATTTTTTTCTCCACTTTTTCTCCACTTTTTCTCCACTTTTTCTCCACTTTTTCTCCACTTTTTCTCCACTTTTTCTCCACTTTTTCTCCATTTATTCTCCACTTTTTCTCCACTTATTCTCCATTTTTTTCTCCACTTTTTCTCCACTTTTTCTCCATTTTTTTCCATTTTTACCATTTTTTACTTTATGATTGACATCTCTTTCGTACCAATGCTGTCTAAGCCTACTCTGACCCCATATTTGTCATTACTATATTGTCCTTGTACTGTATTATGACATTTGTATCATGTGTTTCATTTCTTGCTGTGTTGCAATTTTTTTGCTGCATCCCAATTGTACCTCTACATTGTTCGAGTTTATGTTATTGTTCTCTCACTCTTATGTGATACTGATTATTGTCATTTTTCATGATTACATGCAGATAAGTCCAATCTGACGAAGGCTCAGGCCGAAACGTCATTTGTAACTTGTTTTGGACAAAAACATATATGCTTATGAAATTTTTTTTTTTCTTAATACGGACCAATAAAGAGTGATTTTGCATTACTATCGTTGTGACTTACTGACTTAGTCTGGGAGATTTAGAGTGCCGAGGTTACTCACTAATTTTATCTATTATTACCTCTGAGCACCTATATACCAGTGAGCAGAGCTTCCTCTACAGTAGTTCTCCTGATTAGGCATGCCCTTACCTCATGAGCAGGGCATTGCAGCTTTGGTAGCAACCATTACGACATGGACTCTGCTGCTGTGGACCCGAGAAGAGTGAGTGCAGATTCATTGCACCCACACACATGAAGGGTCCGCACTCCTAGAAAATGGGGGATACGTTCCCTGAGTGTCTCCCCCCATATTCTAGACGGTCCAGAGTCGTCGTGGGACCCCTTTATTTTTTTTCTTACAATAAATTGGTGAAAGAGGAAATGTTTTGGGGACTGTTTTTTCAAATAAATTTTTTTTGTCGATTTTTTTTTGTTAGTACTGACAGTTTATGATGTTGGGTATCTAATAGACGCCATGACATCACAAACTGCTGGGCTTGATCTCAGGTTACTTTACAGCTAGTATCAACCTGATTTATTACCCTGTTTGCCACTACACCAGGGCACGGGATGAGCTGGGGTGAAGCGCCAGGATTGGCGCATCTAGTGGATGCGCCACGTCTGGGGTGCCTGCGGCCTGCTATTTTTAGGCTGTGAAGGCACAATAACTATGGAGCTTCCCACCCTGAGAATACCAGACCACAGCTGTCCGCTTTACCTTGGCTGGTGATCCAATTTGGGGGGGACCCTACTTTTATTGTGTAATTATTAATATTTATAAAATAATTATAAAAAAGAGCCTGAGGGGACCTCCACATTGGATCCCCAACCACGGTAAAGCTGCCAGCTGTGGTTTTCAGGCTACAGCCGTCTGCTTTACCCTAGCTGGCTATCAAAAATGGGGGGACCCAACGTCATTTTTTTTTTTAACTATTTTTTAAATAGAAAAAATTAATGGGCTTCCCTGTATTTTGATTGCCAACCAAGGTAACGGCAGGCAGATGGGGGTGGCAACCCATAGCTGTCTGCTTTATCTGCGCTGAGAATCA
Organism: Anomaloglossus baeobatrachus; assembly: GCF_048569485.1. Taxonomy (NCBI): domain Eukaryota; kingdom Metazoa; phylum Chordata; class Amphibia; order Anura; family Aromobatidae; genus Anomaloglossus; species Anomaloglossus baeobatrachus. The sequence goes on along the minus strand of NC_134355.1, from coordinate 76,411,370 downwards.
AAAATACCGCGGAGCGCTACGTCATTTTTTTAAAGATTTATTTTTACAGCACTGTGATGTCCAGCAATCAAAATACAGGGAAGCCCATTTTGTTTTTAGTTATTTAAATAAATAATTAAAAAAATATATATGGGCTCCCGCTGGATTTTTTGTATTGCTAGCTAAGGGTAATCCAAGCAGCTACTGGCTGCTAACCCCCACTATCAGGCCCCAGCTGTCTGCTTTACCTTGGCTGGTGATCCAATTTTGGGGGACCCCTACGTGTTTTTTTTTTTAATTATTTATTTAATTTAAAATAACAGCGTGGGGTGCCCTCAGTTTTGGATTACCAGCCAAGGTGAGGTTGCCAGCTGTGGTCTGCAGGCTGCAGCCGTCTGCTTTACCCTAGCTGGCTACAAAACTAGGGGGAACCCTACGTCATTTTTTTTTTCATTTTTTTGGCTAAATACAAAGCTAAGCACCCCTTAGTGCCACATGAAAGGCACCAAAGGGTGCTCCACTTTTTCTCAACTTTTTCTCCATTTTTTCTCCACTTTTTCTCCACTTTTTCCTCCACTTTTTCTCCACTTATTCTCCACTTTTTCTCCACTTTTTCTCCACTTTTTCTCCACTTTTTCTCCACTTATTCTCCATTTTTTTCTCCACTTTTTCTCCACTTTTTCTCCACTTTTTCTCCACTTATTCTCCATTTTTTTCTCCACTTTTTCTCCACTTTTTCTCCACTTTTTCTCCACTTTTTCTCCACTTATTCTCCACTTTTTCTCCACTTATTCTCCACTTTTTCTCCACTTTTTCTCCACTTTTTCTCCACTTATTCTCCATTTTTTTCTCCACTTTTTCTCCACTTTTTCTCCACTTTTTCTCCACTTTTTCTCCATTTTTTTCTCCACTTTTTCTCCACTTTTTCTCCATTTTTTTCTCCACTTTTTCTCCACTTTTTCTCCACTTATTCTCCATTTTTTTCTCCACTTTTTCTCCACTTTTTCTCCACTTTTTCTCCACTTATTCTCCATTTTTTTCTCCACTTTTTCTCCACTCTTTCTCCATTTTTTTCTCCACTTGTTCTCCACTTTTTCTCCACTTTTTCTCCATTTTTTTCTCCACTTTTTCTCCACTTTTTCTCCATTTTTTTCTCCATTTCTTCTCCACTTATTCTCCATTTTTTCTCCACTTATTCTCCATTTTTTCTCCACTTATTCTCCATTTTTTCTCCACTTTTTCTCCACTTTTTCTAAACTTTTTCTTCACTTTTTCTCCACTTTTTCTCCACTTTTTCTCCACCTTTTCTCCACTTTTTCTCCATTTTTTTCTCCACTTTTTCTCCACTTTTTCTCCACTTTTTCTCCATTTTTTTCTCCATTTTTTCTCCACTTTTTCTTCACTTTTTCTCCACTCTTTCTCCACTTTTTCTCCACTTTTTCTCCATTTTTTTCTCCACTTTTTCTCCACTTTTTCTCCACTTTTTCTCCACTTTTTCTCCACTTTTTCTCCACTTTTTCTCCACTTTTTCTCCACTTATTCTCCACTTTTTCTCCACTTTTTCTCCACTTTTTCTCCACTTATTCTCCATTTTTTTCTCCACTTTTTCTCCACTTTTTCTCCACTTTTTCTCCACTTTTTCTCCATTTTTTTCTCCACTTTTTCTCCACTTTTTCTCCATTTTTTTCTCCACTTTTTCTCCACTTTTTCTCCACTTATTCTCCATTTTTTTCTCCACTTTTTCTCCACTTTTTCTCCACTTTTTCTCCACTTATTCTCCATTTTTTTCTCCACTTTTTCTCCACTCTTTCTCCATTTTTTTCTCCACTTGTTCTCCACTTTTTCTCCACTTTTTCTCCATTTTTTTCTCCACTTTTTCTCCACTTTTTCTCCATTTTTTTCTCCATTTCTTCTCCACTTATTCTCCATTTTTTCTCCACTTATTCTCCATTTTTTCTCCACTTATTCTCCATTTTTTCTCCACTTTTTCTCCACTTTTTCTAAACTTTTTCTTCACTTTTTCTCCACTTTTTCTCCACTTTTTCTCCACCTTTTCTCCACTTTTTCTCCATTTTTTTCTCCACTTTTTCTCCACTTTTTCTCCACTTTTTCTCCATTTTTTTCTCCATTTTTTCTCCACTTTTTCTTCACTTTTTCTCCGCTCTTTCTCCACTTTTTCTCCACTTTTTCTCCATTTTTTTCTCCACTTTTTCTCCACTTTTTCTCCACTTTTTCTCCACTTTTTCTCCACTTTTTCTCCATTTCTTCTCCACTTTTTCTCCACTTTTTCTCCACTTTTTCTCCACTTTTTCTCCATTTTTTCTCCACTTTTTCTCCACTTTTTCTAAACTTTTTCTTCACTTTTTCTCCACTTTTTCTCCACCTTTTCTCCACTTTTTCTCCATTTTTTTCTCCACTTTTTCTCCACTTTTTCTCCACTTTTTCTCCATTTTTTTCTCCATTTTTTCTCCACTTTTTCTTCACTTTTTCTCCACTTTTTCTCCACTTTTTCTCCACTTTTTCTCCATTTTTTTCTCCACTTTTTCTCCACTTTTTCTCCACTTTTTCTCCACTTTTTTCTCCACTTTTTCTTCACTTTTTCTCCACTTTTTCTCCATTTTTTTCTCCATTTTTTCTCCACTTTTTCTCCACTTTTTCTCCACTTTTTCTCCACTTTTTCTCCGTTCTTTTTCTATGGTCGGTCTACCCATTAGCTCTGCCATGCATAGTGTAGCTCTACACCTACTGCACATGTTACTTTATGATTGACATCTCTTTCGTACCAATGCTGTCTAAGCCTACTCTGACCCCATATTTGTCATTACTATATTGTCCTTGTACTGTATTATGACATTTGTATCATGTGTTTCATTTCTTGCTGTGTTGCAATTTTTTTGCTGCATCCCAATTGTACCTCTACATTGTTCGAGTTTATGTTATTGTTCTCTCACTCTTATGTGATACTGATTATTGTCATTTTTCATGATTACATGCAGATAAGTCCAATCTGACGAAGGCTCAGGCCGAAACGTCATTTGTAACTTGTTTTGGACAAAAACATATATGCTTATGAAAATTTTTTTTTTCTTAATACGGACCAATAAAGAGTGATTTTGCATTACTATCCGTTGTGACTTACTGACTTAGTCTGGGAGATTTAGAGTGCCGAGGTTACTCACTAATTTTATCTATTATTACCTCTGAGCACCTATATACCAGTGAGCAGAGCTTCCTCTACAGTAGTTCTCCTGATTAGGCATGCCCTTACCTCATGAGGAGGGCATTGCAGCTTTGGTAGCAACCATTACGACATGGACTCTGCTGCTGTGGACCCGAGAAGAGTGAGTGCAGATTCATTGCACCCACACACATGAAGGGTCCGCACTCCTAGAAAATGGGGGATACGTTCCCTGAGTGTCTCCCCTCCATATTCTAGACGGTCCAGAGTCGTCGTGGGACCCCTTTATTTTTTTTCTTACAATAAATTGGTGAAAGAGGAAATGTTTTGGGGACTGTTTTTTCAAATAAATTTTTTTTGTCGATTTTTTTTTCTTAGTACTGACAGTTTATGATGTTGGGTATCTAATAGACGCCATGACATCACAAACTGCTGGGCTTGATCTCAGGTTACTTTACAGCTAGTATCAACCTGATTTATTACCCTGTTTGCCACTACACCAGGGCACGGGATGAGCTGGGGTGAAGCGCCAGGATTGGCGCATCTAGTGGATGCGCCACGTCTGGGGTGCCTGCGGCCTGCTATTTTTAGGCTGTGAAGGCACAATAACTATGGGGCTTCCCACCCTGAGAATACCAGACCACAGCTGTCCGCTTTACCTTGGCTGGTGATCCAATTTGGGGGGGACCCTACTTTTATTGTGTAATTATTAATATTTATAAAATAATTATAAAAAAGAGCCTGAGGGGACCTCCACATTGGATCCCCAACCACGGTAAAGCTGCCAGCTGTGGTTTTCAGGCTACAGCCGTCTGCTTTACCCTAGCTGGCTATCAAAAATGGGGGCACCCAACGTCATTTTTTTTTTTAACTATTTTTTAAATAGAAAAAATTAATGGGCTTCCCTGTATTTTGATTGCCAACCAAGGTAACGGCAGGCAGATGGGGGTGGCAACCCATAGCTGTCTGCTTTATCTGCGCTGAGAATCAAAAATACCGCGGAGCGCTACGTCATTTTTTTAAAGATTTATTTTTACAGCACTGTGATGTCCAGCAATCAAAATACAGGGAAGCCCATTTTGTTTTTAGTTATTTAAATAAATAATTAAAAAAATATATATGGGCTCCCGCTGGATTTTTTGTATTGCTAGCTAAGGGTAATCCAAGCAGCTACTGGCTGCTAACCCCCACTGCTTGGTGTTACCTTCACTGGCAATGGAAAATCCAGGGAAGCATTTTTTATTTTTTTTGCCAAAAAACTACAAAAAAAGGACGTGAGCTTCGCCATATTTTTGTATGCTAGCCAGGTATAGCAGGCAGGTGCTGGAAGAGTTGGATACAGCGCCAGAAGATGGCGCTTCTATGAAAATGCCATTTTCTGAGGCGGCTGCAGACTGCAATTCGCAGCAGTGGGGCCCAGAAAGCTCAGGCCAACCTGTGCTGCGGATTCCAATCCCCAGCTGCCTAGTTGTACCTGGCTGGACACAAAAATGGGGCGAAGCCTACGTCATTTGTTTTCTAATTATTTCATGAAATTCGTGAAATAATAAAAAAAGGGCTTCCCTTTATTTTTGGTTCCCAGCCGGGTACAAATAGGCAACTGGGGGTTGGGGGCAGCCGTACCTGCCTGCTGTACCTGGCTAGCATACAAAAATATGGCGAAGCCCACATAATTTTTTCAGGGGGCAAAAAACTTCTGCATACAGTTTTGGATGGAGTATGCTGAGCCTTGTAGTTCTGCAGCTGCTGTCTGTCTGTATGGAGAAGAGCAGACAGCAGCTGCAGAACTACAAGGCTCAGCACACTCCATCCAGGACTGTATGCAGAATTTTTTTGCCCACCAAAAAAATGACGTGGGCTTCGCCATATTTTTGTATGCTAGCCAGGTACAGCAGGCAGCCACGGGCTGCCTCCAACCCCCAGTTGCCTATTTGTACCCGGCTGGGAACCAAAAATATAGGGAAGCCTGTTTTTTTTTAATTATTTCACTTATTTCATAAAATAATTAAAAAACAAATGACGTGGGCTTCGCCCCATTTTTGTGTCCAGCCGGGTACAACTAGGCAGCTGGGGATTGGAATCCGCAGCACAGGTTAGCCTGAGGTTTCTGGGCGCCTCTGCTGCGGATTTCAGTCCGCAGCCGTCCCAGAAAATGGCGCTCTCATAGAAGCGCCATCATCTGGCGCTGTATCCAACTCTTCCAACAGCCCTGGAGCCGGGTGGCTTGTTGGGTAATCATGAGTTAATACTGGCTTTGTTTTACTAGCCAGTATTAAGCCAGAGATTCTTAATGTCAGGCACGTTTGACCCGGCCATTAAGAATCTCCAATAAAGGGTTAAAAAATAACACCACACAGAGAAAAAATACTTTAATAGAAAAAAATACACAGACACATTAGAGACTCCATCTTTATTACCCCCTGTCAGCCCTCCACGATCCTGCTCTTCTGTCTTCTTTCTTTCTAGTGTAGTAGTAGTGACGATTGTAGTGAGGATGATGTGCACCAGCTCATCACTTGGGGCTGGGGAACCTCATCCTCAGTACAATCCTCACTACAATCCTCTCTAGTGTAGTAGTAGTGACGATTATAGTGAGGATGATGTGCACCAGCTCATCACTTGGGGCTGGGGAACCTCATCCTCAGTACAATCCTCACTACAATCCTCACTAGTGTAGCAGTAGTGACGATTATAGTGAGGATGATGTGCACCAGCTCATCACTTGGGGCTGGGGAACCTCATCCTCAGTACAATCCTCACTACAATCCTCACTAGTGTAGTAGTAGTGACGATTGTAGTGAGGATGATGTGCACCAGCTCATCACTTGGGGCTGGGGAACCTCATCCTCAGTACAATCCTCACTACAATCCTCTCTAGTGTAGTAGTAGTGACGATTATAGTGAGGATGATGTGCACCAGCTCATCACTTGGGGCTGGGGAACCTCATCCTCAGTACAATCCTCACTACAATCCTCACTAGTGTAGTAGTAGTGACGATTATAGTGAGGATGATGTGCACCAGCTCATCACTTGTGGCTGGGGAACCTCATCCTCAGTACAATCCTCACTACAATCCTCACTAGTGTAGTAGTAGTGACGATTATAGTGAGGATGATGTGCACCAGCTCATCACTTGGGGCTGGGGAACCTCATCCTCAGTACAATCCTCACTACAATCCTCACTAGTGTAGTAGTAGTGACGATTATAGTGAGGATGATGTGCACCAGCTCATCACTTGGGGCTGGGGAACCTCATCCTCAGTACAATCCTCACTACAATCCTCACTAGTGTAGTAGTAGTGACGATTATAGTGAGGATGATGTGCACCAGCTCATCACTTGGGGCTGGGGAACCTCATCCTCAGTACAATCCTCACTACAATCCTCACTAGTGTAGTAGTAGTGACGATTATAGTGAGGATGATGTGCACCAGCTCATCACTTGGGGCTGGGGAACCTCATCCTCAGTACAATCCTCACTACAATCGGGAAGCAGCGTGCAGCCTTCACTCCGTGAGTGATCAGTGCTGGCTGTCAGCGGTAACAGCGGTAACGCTGACAGACGCGTTACCATAGCAACGGTGCTCTCGGAGCCGCAGTTAGCGGTGACGTCACCGCTAACTGCGTTGCTATGGCAACGGTGATCTCCGTTAATGACCGGCTGTGTCAGCCGGTCCCTAACGGAACGGGGAGTCGACCGTGTGCTAGAGCATGTCGCCGGTACACGGCGATACACATATGTGCACCGTGTACCGGAGAGATGCACTCGCAGGTCCTACATGACGCGTCATAGTCATGTGACCAGTCTGTAGCCAATGAGATAATAGCCACGTGACTGGTCACATGGCTATTTTGACGTCACGATAGGTCCTGCATCTCTGCTGGCAGTGCCGTCACCGGGAGGATTCAGCGATCATCGGATGGAATAGCGGCAGGAGACAGAGTGCAGAAGGGATCGCGAGGACCGGTAAGTGTTATGGCAATGTTTATTAACTGTTTGTGTACATTTATAATGCATTTTTATGTGTTTGTGATTGCCTCCCATTATAGCCTATTGGCTCGAGTTCGGTTCGTCGAACGTTCGACGAGCCGAACTCGAACGGGACCTCCGTTCGGCGAACCGACCTCGAGCCGAACCGGGACCGGTTCGCTCATCTCTACTCAGCACATGAACATTTTTTTTAACATTCAATTGTGGAACTTATTATTATTCCAAGATCTATTGATTAAAATTAATTTTGTTAGTAGGAAAACCAATTTAAATTCATGAAGAATAACTTCTCGGGAAACGGAATTTCCTGCAAAAATGTGCGCAAACTGGCGAATTTGGATATTATCTAATCTACCTCATCTCTAATATTAATTAATAATAAAGAGGTCTAAGTTGGTATTCTGGTGCACTGACAGCACAAAGTGTCCAATGTATTAAGAGCAATGCTTCATAATTAATTTGGCTTAACTTACACTAGTGGGTAAATGACTCAAGAATGGAACATGAAAACACTCCAGTCACAATTAATTCCCTCCATAATGTATTGTGTAAATATTCTATTTAATTAAAAGTAGTACAAATAAATTGATCTTTTCTTGGCTTTTATGAGTTGCCATTCATTATAAAGGTGTGCACCAATGGCGGGGTATCGTTATTTCTTTTTCTTCACACTACCTAGCATTATTATGCATTGCAATGTCGCCACACCCCGAGCATAATAAGAGAAATTCAATTCACAAACAGATGCATAAACCTGATAAGTACAGAAAGCAAGCATATCAATACATAATACAATTAAATCAAAATTAACATGATAGACAAGTGGCAATTAGTGCTGGTGTGACGCCCTGGGCAAGCCAGGGGTCACAGGTCACAACACCACCACACCCCACACTCCAGGTAGGCACATCACAGCTAAACTACAAATCCTTGTTGCCTTCCACCAGAGGCTGATGATTCACACCAGGGGCTGGGCCAGGCGGTTGGCTCCGCCCACCAAGGAGATCACAGTTCTGGAGGCGGGAGAAACCAGGCAGTTAAGCCCAGGCAGGGCAAGAGTGAAGTCTAGCTGAGGGCTAGAAAGGAGTAAACAACTAAGTGAAAGTAGAAAAGTGGACAAGGAGGAAAGCAAGTGAGTTGACAAGAAGGAAGGAAAGCCTGAAGGGTCCAGCTTTGTGTAGGGCCAGATCAGCAAGGTCAGCGACGGCGGTGACTGTCTGGAGGGGGACCGTTTGGAAGTTCCTGGAAGGACCCCGTTGGCTGTGTGCCCGGTGGTCTGGAGCAGTGTTCCGAAGGACAGTCAGCACCAGGGCAGGGGCTTCTCGGACCCCGGCAAGGCTAGGAGTCGCCAAATTTGCCGAATCCGTCAGTGAAGGGGACGTAGATCCCCCAGCAACCAAGTCCCGATTGAAGGCAACAGCCCAACCTGAAGCAGAGAGACACCGCCACCGCCAAGGCACCAGTTTCTCAGGGCCAGCGCCTGCGGGCAAAGTGTAGAGCTCCTCCGGCCCAGATTGTAGTCGGGGAGCGGGTAACCGGAGGGAATCCACCGCTACCACAAGTCAACCATAGGTGCAAGGAAGAGGGACATCACCGTCAACTACCGGGAGTGCAGGTGCAGCCGTCTGTGGGACCGTCCTACCAGCCGTTTGGTTTACCGTACAAACTGTGTCCGTGTCTCAGGCTGAGTGAGTACCACAGTGCCGCAAGGCACAGCGCTGCCCCCGCGTCCCTGCACCCACCAGGCCCCGCACCTCACAAACCATCACCGGGCCCCGGGATCACCAACCCCTACCCACGGAGGGGCAACACAACACCTGGCTGCTCCCCATCACCATCCCCGGGATCCCCATCCAGAGCAGCGGTGGTGCAATCACCACAACCGTGGGTAGCGTCACGAACTATAACAATCCCCACACCCAACAAACCCCTTTCACTCACGGGCGAGGAGTGCCGCTCGAGAAACCCCCGGGATCCGGCCTACGGCTCGAGCCACCACTGAGCAGCGGCCGCCGGACCCGAGCAGAAGGGGGCGAGCGCGGTGTGCTGACACCCTCCTCCCCGCCCGCGACACTGGTATAATTACAATATAAATATAAAATATAAACTAGTCAATGTCAACATTTGAAATCATAGTTCGCACTTACCAGCATGTTTGGCGGGCGTAATGAAGTTTAATATTACCCACAGCTGTCAGCAAGCATCTTCCAGCCGAGTATAAATAGACCCCCTCTGTCTGTTATGACACGCCCCCTAATGAAGGAGACGAAACGTGCATCGGAAACCAGAAGGAGACACAGCAACCAGTGTTTATAGTGATGGAGGTAAAGCCTTTTGCTCTAGTAGTTTACCATCCATATGTACTGGAGGTCTACACAGCACTTTTGTTAGTGAAGACTTTGAGTTGAGAGGCCAATATGTTTTGGTGATTTGTCTTTCATGTCCACTTCATAAAGAAAGTTGTAAATATTGCACTAAGTACCTTTACATTCATTCAATTCTGGTAGTAGTGACCCATTCAGCAGGTTATAACGGCACCATTTTTTAGATATTTATTCACTGTGCTTATTTATTGATTATGGGCTGCATGGTGGCTCAGTGGTTAACACTGCAGTTTTGCAACACTGGGGTCCTGGGTTCAAATCCCACCAAAGACAACATCTGCAAGGAGTTTGTATGTTCTCCCCATGTTTGTGTGGGTTTTTCTGGCTTCTCCAGTTTCCTCCCACACTCCAAAAACAAACTGATAGGGACTTTAGCTTGTGAGCCCTAATGGGGACAGAGTTGCCAATGTATGTAGAGTGCTGTGAATTTAATGGTAGTACATAAGTGAATAAATATATTATTATATCAAATTATTTATTATATTTATGTATTTGTGGCACTCTCTCATGTATGTATTACCTGTCTTGTTATGTATATATATTTTTGATATAAATGTTTATGTCTTTCTGTCTCCATTCCCACTCAGGTGATGTTCCTTGTATTTTAATTGCATTTTTTACTTAATAAATATATATTTTGTACCAATATATTGTGTCTGTATGTCCATATTCTGGTACTATTGAGGGATAGAGATATTTTTTATGGTGAAAATTTAATATCAGTATAAAGGGCAGTGTTTACCCATGGTTGTAGTGAATGTTCTAACCTCTGTCCAAATTTGATGCACTTTTTCCAGCCGGCTTTATCAAAGGGTGACCTCACATTATTTAATTACCTATTTGTAAGTGTACTTTAATAAAATCATGAAAAACAAAGAATAGCATACTATGATCATCAATAAAAAAACATATCTTTATTATTATTATTGCATCAAAATGAAAAAAATATACTGATACAAAGAGGTGGGAGGGACCCAGCAGTGTGGTAACAACAATAATAAAGGGGGATCAATCCACAGCAATGTCACGGCAATAACATGAGTCATGGTGTAATGACAAAACAATGGGTCAAAGCGATGTAAATGGGCAAAAATTAAACAAATGGCTGGTGCATAAAGTTATATGAATAGTAATGCTGTATTACAACCTGGGCATAAATTAAAGTAAAAATTATGTCTTAAAAATACAGTTATTAGAGCAAAAACAGTACAATAATATATGAAAATACAGCATAAAATATACAGTAGCCAAATTCACTTAGTTAATTTATAAAATTAATTACAATTACTCTTGCACCTACCCTTGGCCTATGTACCCACTAAAACTGATTACTAGAGATGAGCGGTGTTCGAATCGAACTGTTCGCCAATCTCAAATTCGACCTGTTTTAGGCGATGTTCTAGTCGTTCGGCGAACGCAAACAATTAGCTTCAAGTTCGGCCGTTCGAGTTATGTTCGATAATGGTTCGATCACCAAAAGCGTAACTGACTTTTCACAGTAATACTGTCATTCAATGTTAATACAGTGGAACCTTAACAAGAACAATCCATTCTGGGAGTGTGCTTGTAAACCAAGTTACTCGTCTAGCAAAGTAAAATTTCCCATAGGAAATCATTGGAATGCAGACAATTCGTTCCACAACTTGTTAAATGTCCCATCCTGGTCCCCTATTGTGTCATTCCACACACGTACAAGCACACACAAACACACACAAACACATACATACAAACATACACGCACACACATATTATGCTCACTTTACCTTCCGTTCCATCGCCGGCCTCCTGGGACTTGCAGTTCGCCGGTACAAGATGTGTATCGGGTAAGCATAGCGACTGATGCCTGAACTTCCACTGCCAGAGCGCTGACATCAAAGGCAGGAGCTGCTTGCCTCTGATTGGCCAGTGTGCTGCCTTTGAGTAGCGTCTGACAGAGGAAGTTCCTCCCTTGTCGCGATGGTTCCACGGTACACATCCTGTACCAGCGAACTACGTGTATCGGTTAACCATAGCGATGAGGGAGGAACTTCCTCTGTCAGAAGCTACTCAAAGGCAGTGCCCTGGCCAGTCAGAGGCAAACGGCTCTTGCCTTTGACGTCAGCGCTCTGTCAGCGGAAGTTCCGGCATCGGTCGCAATGGTTACCCGATACACATCTTGTATCGGCAAACTGCAAGTCCCAGGAGGCCGACGATGGAACGGAAGGTATGGTGAGCATAATATTTGTGTGTGCGTTCATGTTTGTGCATGTTTGTATGTGTTTGTGTTTGCCTGCTATTGTTTTTAATGGTGTTCGAAGGTGTTCAAAAGTGTTCGATGAACACACCCGCCATTCGACGAACCGCACTCGAACATTAGGGTGGTGGCCCATCTCTACTGATTACTGTGCATAGTCTCAATATTGCACCATCCCCAGTCAGACACAACCACACCATGATTATATTTATATTGCACCAAAGTTGATATTGCACAGTCCCAATAATATAAAAAGCAAAGTGCTAAACTAGTTAATCACATATCTCAAAGTGTCTATGTGTAGCCCACACATTATATGCTATGAATAAAGATTGCTGAAGTAAACAATTGTTTGTCGCTGTAAAAGGATTACATAGTATAACAATTACCTTACAATGCTGGGAAACCCCTGCTCTCCCATATAAAATCATGTTTTTATTAAGTTAGTGATCCTTAATATAATCTGTCAGTAGGATCAACCCTCCTAAGCTGTCTATATGGACATGTAGGTCATAGGAAGCTAAATGATACCTTGATATCTGCAATGCAATGTCTTACTCCAGTGATATTCACGTTTTTCTTATATGTAAATGAACTGTCAAGATCTAAGGGTCGGACACAGAACTGTATGAGAATCAGCCTCCAGAGCTTATTTTTAACACTGTGTTTTTCCAAAAATAATACCTCCCCAAAAATAAGCCCTAGTTGGGATTTTCAGCATTTTTGGAGCAAGGCTTAAATGTAAGCCCTCCCCCGAAAATAAGCCTTAGTCGCGTTTCAATAATAAAATGTCCATCTAGCTAAAAAAGTTAAAGATACTGCAGGACACTTCAATATAGACAGCGGACACCCCGCAATCATTTTCACCAGACGCCGAGCGGGAGGCCTTGCAGTGGATCGCACACCCACACACATCCGATCTCACAACCATACACACCAGATCTCACACACAATCACCCATAAGATTGCACAAACACACTCACCACATCCAGCGATACTGATTTCTTTTGGACAGCAGAACCCTGAGATGCAGAGTGGTGGAGCGCAAAGACTTGCAGCTCTGGATGGAATGCTTACAGGATCTGCAACGTGTAACTTTCTCCCATCTTTCCCTGTGGCTGGAGGCATTCTGTACTGCTGGATGTGGTGAGTGACTAGTGAGTGTTTGTATGCAATCTGATTAGTGATTGTATGTGTGCAATCTGATCGGTGATTGGGTGTGTGTATGAGTGTGTGTGCATGATCTGATGCGAATGTGTTGGCCAGAAGCAGGGGAGGATAGTGTGCAGCATAGGAGGACCTGGGAGCCACGCAGACTTGCGGGGTCTGGTAAGTATGAGACTCCTGGGAAGGGGGGGGGTCTACTTTTATGGGGGGTAAACGTACCCCCAACCATGGTTCTCCAAGAATAAGACCTACTCCAAAAATAAGACCTAGCGCTTTTTGGGGGGCAAAAAAAGTGTAAGACAGTGTCTTATTTTTGGAAAAACACAGTAAAAGTGGATATCACTGGTGTGCAACATTTAACTAACAGAACAGCAGAGCTGAACTTTGTCTATTTACAAACACATTTGCTGCAGCTCTCATAGCTCTGCTGTGCAGCAACAATATTGTAACCCTTTCTGCCTGTGAGATAGAAGCTGAAGCTGAGAGGAATCGGCAGATGTGTCAGTTATAATCACACACAGCTCTGCAGTGACATCAGGATAACAGAGAGCGGCCATTACATCTCACCCTGGTAACTTCCCTTTTATAAATATAAGCTCTGAAAGCAAAATCTCATGCAGATCAGTGTCTGGCCCATAGCCTGGAACAGATCAGTTACATATAAGAGAATTCTATATTACTCTGGAATAAGACATTAGATCACAGACAGAAAGGTATCATTTTATTCATCTTCTTCTTCCTTGCATTTGCATATAGATTGTTTATAAGGGTTAGGGCGGCTTTGCACACTACGACATCGCAGGTGCGATGTCGGTGGGGTCAAATCGAAAGTGACGCACATCCGGCGTCACTTGCGATGCCGTAGTGTGTAAATCCTAGATGATATGATGAACGAGCGCAAAAGCGTCGTTATCGTATCATCGGTGCAGGCTCTGACATTTCCATAATGCCGGTGCTGCGACAGGTACGATGTTGTTCCTCGTTCCTGCGGCAGCACACATCGCTGTGTATGAAGCCGCAGGAACGAGGAACATCTCCTTACCTGCCGCCAGCAGCTATGCGGAAGGAAGGAGGTGGGCGGGATGTTTACATCCTGCTCATCTACGCCCCTCCGCCGCCATTGGCCGCCTGCCGTGTGACATCGCTGTGACGCCGCACGACCCACCCCCTTAGGAAGGAGGCGGGTCGCCGGCCAGAGCGATGGTCGCAGGGCAGGTGAGTGCATGTGAAGCTGGCGTAGCGATAATTATTGCTACGCCAGCTATCACAAGATATCGTACCTGCGACAGGGGCGGGGACTATCGCGTGCGACATCGCAGCATCGGCTTGTGATGTCGCAACGTGCAAAGCCCGCCTTAAATCTACTAACAGATTCCATTGGTCTTCATTTGTATATATTATTTTACATGGGAGTGTTTCACCTAGTTACTCATATTTATTAATGAGGGAACTTCACATTTGAGTTATGTTCCTAAATTGCGAAATTGGGATGTGTTGGGTCAATTTTAATATATTTGCAAAAGCAAATAGAAGTTGGTCACATAGAAATGGCGAATTGAAATTAATCACATACTGTACAAATACGTTAAGAGTTAAACATTCCTAAAATAACAGGATTTCCAGGTATTGTATAACAAAAATAGGTAAAACTCAATCTTCATGTATCAGCAAAACAGGGTAATTGTGGTTCTCTACATCTACTACCGCTTAATGAAATTACCTGTGCTTTATTCTGTGATTTGATTAAATCCTTCTCTTCCATGTGGGAAGTCAAATTGAGAACATCTGCTATTCTTTTCTTATACTAAATGATATTTATCACAAATGGGCTCCATTAACTACTCTTTGGCTTATCTTTTCTCAAACATGAACATCCATGTGGGCAGTGTCTCATTATTTTTGGGGAAAATACAATTCTCTAACCAGATTCAAAACTCTGAAGTATCAATGTAAAAATAAAAACACTCACCCAGCATAGTTATGTAAATGACTAAATCTTCTAAGAACAGTATACAGATATCTTAAAAGAAAGTTTATTTTTTTTTATGCTTACATATATTCTTTTTAGCAATGTGGATATCTTTTGCTATGTGACTTGTCATCCCCATGTCAACATATTTATGCAATTTACTGTCATGCGATGTTCAGCTCTGCACACCTGCGGGCATGCTGTGGTCAGATTGTTCACACCACAGAGCCTGAAAAGCAACCTGGGGCTTCTGTATTGTTGAGCCTGAGCCGGGTGTTGGCTGGTTCAGGTTCACTGGTCTTCAGCTCTGGAGGAGTTATTTCCTGCAGACTCTTGAGCAGGACGTAAGAGCTCAGGTTGCTAATTGCCTCATGCAGCTGTCTCGGATTCCTTCCTGTATGTGTTGATGATAGCTTCAGCTTTAGCTCCAGTGAAACCTGGTCTTGGTGTTTCTCCTGCTTATGGTGATCCTTGTTGCGATTCTGAGTGGTTTGAGTGTTCCCCCATTGTGCATTATCCCCCCTTTTTCTGTTGTTTCCCAGTACACATACTGTCTCTCATTTGTGTTTTGAGTGCTGTATATATAAGTTTCCATTCTCCCTTGTCTGCGTCATTTTGTAAGGTTTTGTCTTTGTGTTTTGCGGCCCGCCCCAAGGGTCTGAGTGAAGGGGAGTAAGATCAGGACTTGGACAGGAGTTAGGGTCATGCTGGGGATTTGGACCTGGTTACCATCAAACCTATCTCCGGGATAAGGTACAGTGCAGGGACTGTAGTTTGAGGGCCAGCCTAGGGTCACCTGTCCTGTCATTACATACCCTGTTACACCCCGTGACATTAGCTGCCTACAAAATCTCTATACTACAAAAACGAAACAATGGGATTCATGTAGTAAATTTTTATTCATTGTCAAAGATAGCTTGTGACTTATACAAATCACTCAGACTCCTTGTTTAAAAATGAAATGTTTTGAATTCCCAAAGCAGCCATTTTTTAAGAGGAGGACTACTTGTGAGATGTACATTTCTTTTGATTTCAATGACTATAAATCTGGTGATGTTTACCTGTGACCTTGATCGCTATTATGTGGAGAAAGAAGCTTTCCTTCTGAAAAGATATATTAAAAAGTTTTTCTTTTTATCACCACTTTGATTTATAAATAATATTGAGACAAGTTACTCTTTAAAATCATAAGTTACATTTGTGTCTCCAACCTAGCAGCTACTAACATGGGTCATTTTTCACTTTTAAAATAATTACACATTTCACAAGACTAGAAATCCTATTTAATAAGTACAGTGTTACTGTGTAGTATTTTTTGGTCAGAAGTAGAGATGAGTGTATGTTTTGACTTCCAGTTTGCTGGCTGTGTCCTCTACATGGCATGGCATGGGGAAGGAGGTGCTCTGGCCAGATGAGACCAAAGTAGTAGATGGGCTAAATGCAAAACTCTACATTTGACTGAAAAATAAGACTATACATTACTCTGAAAAAAACATCCTCACCGTCAAAGATTATGGTGACAGCATCATGCTGTGGGGATGATTTTTCTCAGCAGGGACAGAAAATCTGGTAAGAGTTGATAGGAAGATGGATGGATCTACATACATGGCAATCCTTGAGAAAAACCTGTTAGAGGCTGCCAAAGACTAGATACTGGTGTGTAGATTCACCTTCCAGCAGAACAATGACCCTAAACCTACTGTCAGAGAAACAATGGAATGGTTTAGATCAAAGCATATTCATGTATGTGAATGCCCCAGTCACAGTCCAGACCTTAATCCCATGGAGAATAAGTGACATAAATTTCAGTCTCTAGATGTGCAAATCTGGTAGTGACATTCTCTAAGATACTTGCATCAGTAATTGTCCATGCATCTTTCAATCAACTCTAACCAGCTTCCCTGTCCCTGCTGAAGAAAAGCCTCCCCACAGCATGATGCTTCCACCACCATGTTTAACAGTGAGGATGTTTTTTTCAGAGTGATGGGCAGTAGAGTTGAGCGCGGTTCGCGGTTCGAGGTTCTCCAGTTCTAGGCTCGAGTGATTTTTGGGGCTGTTCGAGATCGAACTAGAACTCGAGCTTTTTGCAAAAGCTCGATAGTTCTAGATACGTTCGAGAACGGTTCTAGCAGCAAAAAGCAGGGCTTTTTACAGCTACAATGTGCAGGAGCCATTGCTGGCAGCCTGCCAGAAGCTGGTAACCAAGATAAACATCGGGTATCCAAGCAAAGCGCTTTGGTTAGTAACCCGATGTTTATCTTAGTTACGTGCAGGAAGCCCACACTTCCCCACTCAGCTCGCTCCGCCCCCTCCTGCCCGCGGCATGTACACATACATACACATACACATACACACACACACACACACACACACACACACACACACATACACACACACACAAACACAAACACAAACCCCCCCCCCCCGCTCGGCTTACCTGCGGTGATGGAGTCCCGCCATCCCGACCTCAGTGCTGTCACTGTCCTCCATGGCCGCCGCTTGTCACATCACCACTCGCTTCCGACCCGAGACTGACTAGCGGTGACGTCACGGGCCTCTCGCGATACTTGGTGTGAAGGCGCCGGTGATTGAAGTCAGTGACAGGGGCTGTCAGTGTGCTGGAGATCAGCGCAGGTAATGTACCTCGCTGACAGCAGCACTTGTCATCCCCCTGCAGTGACCTGGGCTGACCCATTGATGTTAGCTCAGGTCACTGCATTGCTCTCCCAGCCAATGGGGAACATCCTGCTCTTCATTGACTGGGACAGTGTGGATCGTCATGGCAACCCCTTGGATTACACCAGACCTGGATTTGTTTTTCAATCTAATAAATTGGTTAAAGAGGGAATGTTTTGGGGAGTGTTTTTTCAAATAAAAATGTGTTTGTCGTCTATTTTCTTTTATTACTGACTGGGTTGGTGATGTCGGGTATCTGATAGACGCCTGACGTCACCAACCCCAGGGCTTGATGCCAGGTGACATTACACATCTGGTATTAACCCCATATATTACCCCGTTTGCCACCGCACCAGGGCGCGGGATGAGCTGGGGCGAAGCACCAGGATTGGCGCATCTAATGGATGCGCCACTTCTGGGGCGGCTGCGGCCTGCTATTTTTAGGCTGGGGAGATTCCAATAACCATGGACCTCCCTAGTCTGAGAATATCAGGCCCCAGCTGTCTGCTTTACCTTGGCTGGTGATCCAATTTTGGGGGAACCCTACGTGTTTTTTTTTTAAATTATTTATTTAATTTAAAATAACAGCGTGGGGTGCCCTCAGTTTTGGATTACCAGCCAAGGTGAGGTTGCCAGCTGTGGTCTGCAGGCTGCAGCCGTCTGCTTTACCCTAGCTGGCTACAAAACTAGGGGGAACCCTACGTCATTTTTTTTTCATTTTTTTGGCTAAATACAAAGATAAGCACCCCTTAGTGCCACATGAAAGGTACCAAAGGGTGCTCCACTTTTTCTCCATTTTTTTCTCCAATTTTTCTCCACTTTTTCTCCACTTTTTCTCCACTTTTTCTCCTCTTATGCTCCACTTTTTCTCCTCTTATGCTCCACTTTTTCTCCTCTTAATCTCCACTTTTTCTCCACTTTTTCTCCACTTTTTCTCCACTTTTTCTCAACTTTTTTCTCCACTTTTTCTCCACTTTTTCTCCTCTTATGCTCCACTTTTTCTCCACTTTTTCTCCACTTTTTCTCCACTTTTTCTCCACTTTTTTCTCCACTTTTTCTCCACTTTTTCTCCTCTTATGCTCCACTTTTTCTCCACTTTTTTTCCACTTTTTCTCCACTTTTTTCTCCTCTTATTCTCCACTTTTTCTCCACTTTTTCTCCACTTTTTCTCCACTTTTTCTCCATTTTTTTTCTCCACTTTTTCTCCACTTTTTCTCCACTTTTTTCTCCACTTTTTCTCCTCTTATGCTCCACTTTTTCTCCACTTTTTCTCCTCTTAATCTCCACTTTTTCTCCACTTTTTCTCCACTTTTTCTCCACTTTTTCTCCTCTTATGCTCCACTTTTTCTCCACTTTTTCTCCACTTTTTTCTCCACTTTTTTCTCCACTTTTTCTCCACTTTTTCTCCTCTTATGCTCCACTTTTGTTCCACTTTTTCTCCACTTTTTTCTCCACTTTTTCTCCTCTTATGCTCCACTTTTTCTCCACTTTTTCTCCTCTTAATCTCCACTTTTTCTCCACTTTTTCTCCACTTTTTTCTCCACTTTTTCTCCACTTATTTTCCACTTTTTCTCCACTTTTTCTCCACTTTTTCTCCACTTTTTCTCCACTTTTTCTCCACTTTTTTCTCCTCTTATTCTCCACTTTTTCTCCACTTTTTCTCCACTTTTTCTCCACTTTTTCTCCATTTTTTTCTCCACTTTTTCTCCACTTTTTCTCCACTTTTTTCTCCACTTTTTCTCCTCTTATGCTCCACTTTTTCTCCACTTTTTCTCCTCTTAATCTCCACTTTTTCTCCACTTTTTCTCCACTTTTTCTCCTCTTATGCTCCACTTTTTCTCCACTTTTTTCTCCACTTTTTCTCCACTTTTTCTCCTCTTATGCTCCACTTTTTTTCCACTTTTTCTCCACTTTTTTCTCCACTTTTTCTCCTCTTATGCTCCACTTTTTCTCCACTTTTTCTCCTCTTAATCTCCACTTTTTCTCCACTTTTTCTCCACTTTTTTCTCCACTTTTTTTCCACTTATTTTCCACTTTTTCTCCACTTTTTCTCCACTTTTTCTCCACTTTTTCTCCACTTTTTTCTCCTCTTATTCTCCACTTTTTCTCCACTTTTTCTCCACTTTTTCTCCATTTTTTTCTCCACTTTTTCTCCACTTTTTTCTCCACTTTTTCTCCTCTTATGCTCCACTTTTTCTCCACTTTTTCTCCTCTTAATCTCCACTTTTTCTCCACTTTTTCTCCAGTTTTTCTCCACTTATTTTCCACTTTTTCTCCACTTGTTCTCCACTTTTTCTCCACTTTTTCTCCACTTTTTCTCCACTTTTTCTCCACTTTTTCTCCACTTTTTCTCCTCTTATGCTCCACTTTTTCTCCACTTTTTCTCCTCTTAGTCTCCACTTTTTCTCCACTTTTTCTCCTCTTATGCTCCACTTTTTCTCCACTTTTTCTCGACTTTTTCTCCACTTTTTTCTCCACTTTTTCTCCACTTTTTCTCCTCTTATGCTCCACTTTTTCTCCACTTTTTCTCCACTTTTTCTCCACTTTTTTCTCCACTTTTTCTCCACTTTTTCTCCTCTTATGCTCCACTTTTTCTCCACTTTTTTCTCCACTTTTTTTCCACTTATTTTCCACTTTTTCTCCACTTTTTCTCCACTTTTTCTCCACTTTTTCTCCACTTTTTTCTCCTCTTATTCTCCACTTTTTCTCCACTTTTTCTCCACTTTTTCTCCATTTTTTTCTCCACTTTTTCTCCACTTTTTTCTCCACTTTTTCTCCTCTTATGCTCCACTTTTTCTCCACTTTTTCTCCTCTTAATCTCCACTTTTTCTCCACTTTTTCTCCAGTTTTTCTCCACTTATTTTCCACTTTTTCTCCACTTGTTCTCCACTTTTTCTCCACTTTTTCTCCACTTTTTCTCCACTTTTTTCTCCACTTTTTCTCCACTTTTTCTCCTCTTATGCTCCACTTTTTCTCCACTTTTTCTCCTCTTAGTCTCCACTTTTTCTCCACTTTTTCTCCTCTTATGCTCCACTTTTTCTCCACTTTTTCTCCACTTTTTCTCCACTTTTTTCTCCACTTTTTCTCCACTTTTTCTCCTCTTAATCTCCACTTTTTCTCCACTTTTTCTCCAGTTTTTCTCCACTTATTTTCCACTTTTTCTCCACTTGTTCTCCACTTTTTCTCCACTTTTTCTCCACTTTTTCTCCACTGTTTTCTCCACTTTTTCTCCACTTTTTCTCCTCTTATGCTCCACTTTTTCTCTACTTTTTCTCCTCTTAGTCTCCACTTTTTCTCCACTTTTTCTCCTCTTATGCTCCACTTTTTCTCCACTTTTTCTCCACTTTTTCTCCACTTTTTTCTCCACTTTTTCTCCACTTTTTCTCCTCTTATGCTCCACTTTTTCTCCACTTTTTCTCCACTTTTTCTCCACTTTTTTCTCCACTTTTTCTCCTCTTATGCTCCACTTTTTCTCCACTTTTTCTCCACTTTTTCTCCACTTTTTTCTCCTCTTATTCTCCACTTTTTCTCCACTTTTTCTCCACTTTTTCTCCATTTTTTTCTCCACTTTTTCTCCACTTTTTCTCCACTTTTTTCTCCACTTTTTCTCCTCTTATGCTCCACTTTTTCTCCACTTTTTCTCCACTTTTTCTCCTCTTATGCTCCACTTTTTCTCCTCTTAATCTCCACTTTTTCTCCACTTTTTCTCCACTTTTTCTCAACTTTTTTCTCCACTTTTTCTCCATTTTTTCTCCTCTTATGCTCCACTTTTTCTCCACTTTTTCTCCACTTTTTTCTCCACTTTTTCTCCTCTTATGCTCCACTTTTTCTCCACTTTTTCTCCACTTTTTCTCCACTTTTTTCTCCACTTTTTCTCCACTTTTTCTCCTCTTATGCTCCACTTTTTCTCCACTTTTTCTCCACTTTTTCTCCACTTTTTTCTCCTCTTATTCTCCACTTTTTCTCCACTTTTTCTCCACTTTTTCTCCACTTTTTCTCCATTTTTTTCTCCACTTTTTCTCCACTTTTTCTCCACTTTTTTCTCCTCTTATTCTCCACTTTTTCTCCACTTTTTTCTCCACTTTTTCTCCTCTTATGCTCCACTTTTTCTCCACTTTTTCTCCTCTTAATCTCCACTTTTTCTCCACTTTTTCTCCACTTTTTCTCCACTTTTTCTCCACTTTTTTCTCCACTTTTTCTCCTCTTATGCTCCACTTTTTCTCCACTTTTTCTCCTCTTAATCACTTTTTCTCCACTTTTTCTCCACTTTTTCTCCACTTTTTCTCCACTTATTCTCCACTTTTTCTCCACTTATTCTCCACTTATTCTCCACTTTTTCTCCACTTTTTCTCCGTTCTTTTTCTATGGTCGGTCTACCCATTAGCTCTGCCATGCATACTGTAGCTCTACACCTACTGCACATGTTACTTTATGATTGACATCTCTTTCGTACCAGAGCTGTCTAAGTCTACTCTGACCCCATATTTGTCATTACTATATTGTCCTTGTACTGTATTATGACATTTGTATCATGTGTTTCATTTCTTGCTGTGTTGCAATTTTTTTGCTGCATCCCAATTGTACCTCTACATTGTTCGAGTTTATGTTATTGTTCTCTCACTCTTATGTGATACTGATTATTGTCATTTTTCATGATTACATGCAGATAAGTCCAATCTGACCAAGGCTCAGGCCGAAACGTCATTTGTAACTTGTTTTGGACAAAAACATATATGCTTATGAAAAAAAAATTTTCTTAATACGGACCAATAAAGAGTGATTTTGCATTACTATCCGTTGTGACTTACTGACTTAGTATGGGAGATTTAGAGTGCCGAGGTTACTCACTAATTTTATCTATTATTACCTCTGAGCACCTATATACCAGTGAGCAGAGCTTCCTCTACAGTAGTTCTCCTGATTAGGCATGCCCTTACCTCATGAGCAGGGCATTGCAGCTTTGGTAGCAACCATTACGACATGGACTCTGCTGCTGTGGACCCGAGAAGAGTGAGTGCAGATTCATTGCACCCACACTCCTCACATGAAGGGTCCGCACTCCTAGAAAATGGGGGATACGTTCCCTGAGTGTCTCCCCCCCATATTCTAGACGGTCCAGAGTCGTCGTGGGACCCCTTTATTTTTTTTCTTACAATAAATTGGTGAAAGAGGAAATGTTTTGGGGACTGTTTTTTTAATTAAATTTCTTTTGTCGATTTTTTTTTTTTGTTAGTACTGACAGTTTATGATGTTGGGTATCTAATAGACGCCATGACATCACAAACTGCTGGGCTTGATCTCAGGTGACTTTACAGCTAGTATCAACCCGATTTATTACCCCGTTTGCCACTGCACCAGGGCACGGGATGAGCTGGGGTGAAGCGCCAGGATTGGCGCATCTAGTGGATGCGCCACGTCTGAGGTGCCTGCGGCCTGCTATTTTTAGGCTGTGAAGGCCCAATAACTATGGACCTTTCCACCCTGAGAATACCAGACCACAGCTGTCCGCTTTACCTTGGCTGGTGATCCAATTTGGGGGGGACCCTACTTTTATTGTGTAATTATTAATATTTATAAAATAATTATAAAAAAGAGCCTGAGGGGACCTCCACATTGGATCCCCAACCACGGTAAAGCTGCCAGCTGTGGTTTTCAGGCTACAGCCGTCTGCTTTACCCTAGCTGGCTATCAAAAATGGGGGGACCCAACGTCATTTTTTTTTTAACTATTTTTTAAATAGAAAAAATTAATGGGCTTCCCTGTATTTTGATTGCCAACCAAGGTAACGGCAGGCAGATGGGGGTGGCAACCCATAGCTGTCTGCTTTATCTGCGCTGAGAATCAAAAATACCGCGGAGCGCTACGTCATTTTTTTAAAGATTTATTTTTACAGCACTGTGATGTCCAGCAATCAAAATACAGGGAAGCCCATTTTATTTTTAGTTATTTAAATAAATAATTAAAAAAAATATATATGGGCTCCCGCTGCATTTTTTGTATTGCTAGCTAAGGGTAATCCAAGCAGCTACTGGCTGCTAACCCCCACTGCTTGGTGTTACCTTCACTGGCAATGGAAAATCCAGGGAAGCATTTTTTATTTTTTTGCCAAAAAACTACAAAAAAAGGACGTGAGCTTCGCCATATTTTTGTATGCTAGCCAGGTATAGCAGGCAGGTGCTGGAAGAGTTGGATACAGCGCTAGAATATGGCGCTTCTATGAAAATGCCATTTTCTGAGGCGGCTGCAGACTGCAATTCGCAGCAGTGGGGCCCAGAAAGCTCAGGCCAACCTGTGCTGCGGATTCCAATCCCCAGCTGCCCAGTTGTACCTGGCTGGACACAAAAATGGGGCGAAGCCTACGTCATTTGTTTACTAATTATTTCATGAAATTCATGAAATAATAAAAAAAGGGCTTCCCTTTATTTTTGGTTCCCAGCCGGGTACAAATAGGCAACTGGGGGTTGGGGGCAGCCGTACCTGCCTGCTGTACTTGGCTAGCATAGAAAAATATGGTGAAGCCCACATAATTTTTTCAGGGGGCAAAAAACTTCTGCATACAGTCCTGGATGGAGTATGCTGAGCCTTGTAGTTCTGCAGCTGCTGTCTATCTGTATGGAGAAGAGCAGACAGCAGCTGCAGAACTACAAGGCTCAGCATACTCCATCCAGGACTGTATGCAGAATTTTTTTGCCCGCCAAAAAAATGACGTGGGCTTCGCCATATTTTTGTATGCTAGCCAGGTACAGCAGGCGGCCACGGGCTGCCTCCAACCCCCAGTTGCCTATTTGTACCCGGCTGGGAACCAAAAATATAGGGAAGCCCGTTTTTTTTAATTATTTCACTTATTTCATGAAATAATTAAAAAACAAATGACGTGGGCTTCGCCCCATTTTTGTGTCCAGCCGGGTACAACTAGGCAGCTGGGGATTGGAATCCGCAGCACAGGTTAGCCCGAGGTTTCTGGGCGCCTCTACTGCGGATTTCAGTCCGCAGCCGTCCCAGAAAATGGCGCTCTCATAGAAGCGCCATCATCTGGCGCTGTATCCAACTCTTCCAACAGCCCTGGAGCCGGGTTGCTTGTTGGGTAATCATGAGTTAATACTGGCTTTGTTTTACTAGCCAGTATTAAGCCAGAGATTCTTAATGTCAGGCACGTTTGACCCGGCCATTAAGAATCTCCAATAAAGGGTTAAAAAAAAACACCACACAGAGAAAAAATACTTTAATAGAAAAAAATACACAGACACATTAGAGACTCCATCTTTATTACCCCCTGTCAGCCCTCCACGATCCTGCTCTTCTGTCTTCTTTCTTTCTAGTGTAGTAGTAGTGATGATTGTAGTGAGGAAGGATGAGGTTCACCAGCTCATCACTTGGGGCTGGGGAACCTCCATCCTCACTACAATCCTCACTACAATCGTGAACCAGCGTGCAGCCTTCACTCCGTGAGTGATCAGTGCTGGCTGTCAGCGGTAACAGCGGTAACGCTGACAGACGCGTTACCATAGCAACGGTGCTCTCGGAGCCGCGGTTAGCTCCGTTGCTATGGCAACGGTGATCTCCGTTAATGACCGGCTGTGTCAGCCGGTCCCTAACGGAACGGGGAGTCGACCGTGTGCTAGAGCATGTCGCCGGTACACGGCGATACACATATGTGCACCGTGTACCGGAGAGATGCACTCGCAGGTCCTACATGACGTGTCATAGTCATGTGACCAGTCTGTAGCCAATGAGATAATAGCCACGTGACTGGTCACATGGCTATTTTGACGTCACGATAGGTCCTGCATCACTGCTGGCAGTGCAGGTCACCGGGAGGATTAAGCGATCATCGTATGGAATAGCGGCAGGAGACAGAGTGAGGAAGGGATCGCGGGGACCGGTAAGTGTTATGGCAATGTTTATTAACTGTTTGTGTACATTTATAATGCATTTTTATGTGTTTGTGATTGCCTCCCATTCTAGCCTATACGTTCGAGTTCGGTTCGTCGAACGTTCGACGAGCCGAACTCGAACGGGACCCCCGTTCGGCGAACCGGCCTCGAGCCGAACCGGGACCGGTTCGCTCATCTCTAATGGGCAGTGAAGGCTTTCTGGTGGATGCAGCATTTTGAATTTAGCCTCAAAAGTTCTAGTTTTGTCTTATCTGACTACAGCGACTTCTGCCATGCAGATGTCTAGAACATTACACATTCTACTTTAGTAGGGAGATAGGCTTCAATATTTGGGGTATTTATTTGTATTGCCCACATTATTCTACATGGGCTACATAGCCCTTTTGCCTTTATGACTGTGAGTTTATGGTTATTGCACATATCATTCTATTATTATTTGAGGATGAGATAGGGGCATTTTTGCAATACATTCTATTGCTTTTGATGCCATTGTTTTATACCTAAATTAATCCAGGTGGCCTGTTATTGAGCAAACCACTTACTATTATAGTATTCCAATTCAATTATACAATATTTATTTTATTGTGCTCACTCGTTTTAATGAATTCTCAGTAAAGGTTATATTTTAATAGACCCTTAATTTTGAATCAGACAACTAATTGGGAAGTTGGGTTTGGAAATTTACCTAATATTTTTTCAATGAAGAGTTATTCTCTTTGAGCCCTATATAATATAAAACATTTGTATGCTAGGTATGATACCATTATTTGATTTGATTGCTTTGGAAAAAAAAAATGTATAACTTATTGTGTTTGCATGCTTTTTGCATCTTTTATTTTTGTCTTTAATTTTAATTAACATTTCTGAATTTCATCTTTTTTATTTGTATTAATTCATTTAAATAATACATATTTACATATTAATGCATTCAAATTTATATATAACCTAATTAATAAATATAAAGTTGTTAAACATTTTTTTTAGGCAGGCAGCCCTAGTAGTGGCATACTGCTAATAGTGGCATACCATATGGCCACTATGGGGACCAGGGATCAGCATGCCTTGGTGCCAATGCTGGGCCCCTCCTCTTGGTATCACACTGTATCGGCATCTTGTTCTGGAGAAGCAACACTTCTCACCAAATCTTCACACATCACCTACACGTCATTATGGGTGTATCTTATATACATTTAAAAATGAATAATAATTTTCTTACATAACAGCAAAGAGCAGAAAATATAACTGCATTATAAGTAATAACACTCCCAGCATCCATCAAGGTTATTCTCACCCACTCAGTAGTTTTTTGTTTCAGTATTTCTCATGAGAACTATCATACCGTATGAGATTTATGCAGGCCTGAATGAACTAAGCCCTACCATACTGCAAAGCCTACAAATGGCCCAAAAAACATGTATGATACTGTACAATCTCATAGAACTGTATCCAAACCTTTGAAAACATAACCTTAATAAGATCAAAGTAATCTCAAAATATATGGCTTTGGGTAATCGGATGGTAATTGGTTGTAACTAGTGATGGGCAAACCTAAACTGTGAATTTTGGGGTCCGTACTGGACACTTGGGGTCCGTACTGGACACTTAGTGTCCGTGAACCTCTGACCAACTGTGCCACAAACACAAAATTGATGCTGAATTCTTTGCTTCTGCTTTTTACAAGCTATGATAATTCCTCCTAGTTGGGAGTGTTATAAAAATATTATACAAGAACCTGCAATGCATTACGGGGAAGCCCAACTGTCCATACCTGAGGTTTTGGGAGTAGAGATTAGCGAACCTGAGGTTTGAGGTTCTTTAAAAAAAACAAGGTTTGGGTTCGAGGTTCATGCGAACCTTGTCCCCGCCTACCCTGTACCATAAGTGTTTTACTAATGACCCATAAGCAAAACAGCGGTGTTCATATATATATATTTTTTTTGTGTGTGTGTGCACTACATCTGATCACGCTGATTTTACCCTAAATATAAGCCGATCAAACACTGCATGTGGCTCACACAGGGCTGTTCATCACCCATACTCAAGCACAGCGCCGCTCACTTGAGTGGTTCGAACTGTCATTCACTCGAACCCAAAGCTTGGGGTTTTTTTTGAAAGTTGGTTTCTGAACCCGAATCTCGAACCTCAACTTGGCTCATCTCTACTTGGGAGTAGAGATGAGCAAATACATTTGAATGTAATTGAATTCTACTTAAATTTGTCAAACATCTTCATTCACCAAAATGCAAAACTTTTTGTAATTTGTTTCCATGTGGCTTCAGCAAAATTACAACCACTTCCACCATTTTTCTGAACCATAATGGACTTTCAAAAAGTTAAACATTTTAAATAAATCCATATATTTAGCATATCACTCACCAACTCATATACACTCATCTCTCAGGCCCCTCAACTAACCACTTCCACCCATCGTCGCATCTTCTAATCCTCCGCTGCTTGCAATGAAATCTTCAGGCCTTTTGCACTGTGTTGGACTTACGGGTATCATGGCACCCAAGTGGGTTCTGCACAGGCATTTAGAAGGTCACCAAACTTGTCGTGCCATCATAATGCCATTGATCTATAGGATGCCTAAACAGAACCCTTCTAAGTGCCAGGACACGCGAAGTCCAGCACAGTGCAAGAAGACAGAAGACTTGTTTCAGTGAGTAGCGATGGAACTGGAGAGGTGAGCCGAGTGCAAGTACAATGATTTTTTTTTTCTCATATTAACCCACAGCATAGTAATTGACAATTAATTAGCAGAGAATAACTTGTACACAAACCACATTTCCCTAACAAAAACCCTGTGTGAACAGGCAAATTTGAATTTTGCTAGATTTGCTCATCTCTAATTGGGAAGTTTGATTGTTCAATGCAATCTTTTGCAATTTATAAAATTTTTTGAAGTCAGCAAATTCATAAAAATTCTACATGTATTCGATTCACAGTGAATATGCAGACCCATTAAAATCAATGAGTCTGCGCACACATCAGTGATTTCTCATGGACCATGTGTCCGTGTGGCGAACACACATGTCCATGTATTCCACACGGAGACAAGTCTGTTTTTCTCCAAAAGCACTGATGTCACATGGACCACACATTGGTGTGACATCAGTGTGACACATACCGGATAAAGCATGAAATAAAATAAAATGATTTAAATACTCACCTATCTCCATCAATGTATTCGGCACTGTTGGCACTTGCTTCAAGGCCTACTCATTATGGTCATTGCTTATTCACTGCACAAAAGTGTGATTGCAGTGCCGGAGTCATCAGCACCACGGACAGCAGTGACAGGGACAGGTGAGTAAATAGTTCCTGATCTCCGTGTGCTATCACAGATAGCACATGGAGAACACGTGTACCAAAATCACGGCACATGGTGTGCCATATGCACCTTCAAAATATAGAAAATGGCGTGCACACATATAATAAACGAGGTGTATGCAACACGGGGGTGCAAACCCATATGAATACTAAAAATAGTAATTGCAGCACACTCTTATAGAATGCAAAAGTGATATTTAATAGATTTATAACACACTATGTACAATTTCAACAGGCAAAGTGCAACTTAACTGTGACATTTTGACCCAATTTGGTCTTAATCATACAGTCGCTCTGTTGTATGTGTGTTAAATGTCTTATTATTTGACTCAATAGGATGCCACAAGAAGAAAACTAGTTAGAGGTAAAGAAGGACTGGTGCTTGTAGTGGACCCGGGATACTACAATGCCAATTGTCCATACAGGGACTTGGATGCAAACAAGGTGGAAGCGCGTGTCAGCTTCTGGGGTTGCTTGCCTTGTCCTTAGCGAGCGATCCCAGAAGCTGACACACGCTTCAACTTTGTTTGCATCCAAGTCAATGTATGAAAATTGTACATAGTGTGTGTTATAAATCCTTTAAATATCACTTTTTCATTCTATAAGAGTGTGTTGTAAATACTATTTTTAATACACACCTTCAACACAGTCCGTGAGAAAATGTGTGTGTCTTTCACTGACGTGTGAAAGAACCCTTAGGCCTGTTTCACGCGTCAGTGAAAAACACAGATGTTTTTCACTGATGTGTTAAAAACGCATATGTCCCTCCGTGTTCCGTGATTCATGGCACACATGCTTTGTTCATTTGCAATCCGTGATTGCACATGGAGATAAACTCCCCTGTCCCTGCTCCTGCTGTCCATGGTGCTGAAGAGTCCCGCGATACAGCATTTGGCTGCCACTGTCTGACCTCTGCAGATGCTTCCGGGTTGGCTGTGCCTGCATAAATGAATATGCATGAAAGCAATTGGCCGGGCAGGAAGCTGCAGAGAGCAGAGTTCGAACACAGCATCGCTGGGGAAGGGTGAGTTTAAAATACTTTTTATTTTCAATGTCTGTGTTTTTCTGGTACGTGTTTCACAGAACACCCCATAGTGTGGTCTGTGGGACATCAGTGATGCCAGAAAAAAACGGACATGTCTCCGTGCGGAGCACTCAGACATGTGTGTATGCCGCTCAGAGACACAGTCAGTGAAAAATCACTGATGTGTGCGCAGACCCATTGATTTTAATGGGTCTGTGTATGTCAGTGATTCTGGTACGTATAAGGCCCCTTTCACACGTCAGTGATTCTGGTACGTTTGTGCTTTTTTTTAAAACATACCAGAATCACTGACATACGCAGACCCATTATAATCAATGGGTCTGCTCACACATCAGTAATTTTTCACTGAACTTGTCTCCATGCAGCGTGCACGTGTGGCCGTGATTCTGCACGGAGACAAGTCAGTTTTTTTCTGGCATCACTGATGATCCACGGACCATTTTCAACTTACCTTGCCTGCGATTCGCTCTGCAGCCTCTGCTCTCGGCAGCTTCTGCCTGGCTCATGAATATTCATGAGAGCAGGAAACCCGACCAGGAAGTAGGTGCTGAGAGCGGTGGGCGGACGCTGGAGACCCGAGGAGATCAGCACCATGGACAGCAGCAGTGAAGGCAGGTGAGTAATGTCCATATGCGATCACAGATCACGGATCACGGATTGCACTTGGACAACCCACGTGTGCCGTGAATCACGGAACATGGAGGGACATGTGCGTGTTTTACACGTCAGTGAAGAACGTCTGTGTTTTTCACTGATGTGTGAAACGGGCCTAAAAAGTAGCACATACATACCAGAATCACTGACGTCTGAAACAGACCTTAGGCTGAGCCTTGATCTTAACATACAAGGGATTAAACAACAAGTTTGCTTGATTTTTGTTGTTATAGTGGAACAATAGCCGTGTATTATTGCAGGGCAAATATTTAAACCGATCTATTATAGCAATTTTCAAAGTTAAATTTTACACTTTTATTAGTTAAAAAGTTTCTTAATTCAAAAAGTTTATATTTTTCTTTTTCTCTGTAAATTTCGAAGAACTCATTTCTGAATAAATAAGTATGCATCAGTATAACTTTAAGATAACCTTGGATTAAGACAATGCGATGCCGCAGAACTATGACCAATGTATACAACTATATAAGTCATACTGACAAACAGCATCGCTGTTCCAGGATTCCCAGATGAGGAGAATATCCCAAAGAGATTTATAAACACGTACATAATAAATGGAGGTCTGATGTTTAAACTGGGAAGAAGCATTCTTTCTTTTCTTTAGAGGTCTAATGTGATTTAAAGATCTGACATTTGCTATGTGAAAGCCTATTACTCAGAATGACGGTTTGTGTACAGATTATATTTTAAAAATGCTTACTAAAACAATAAATATCTTATTAAATCAGAACCCCAGAATAGGAAGATAACACTTTTACAGATTAAGCTATTATGTCAGGCTTCCATACAATAAATTGCAGAGTTTGAAATATTTAAATCTATATTTAATATTCACGATAGGGTTTTTTTTTTTTTAGCCATATAAATAAATGAGCTCTGAGCTGTGGCGCAATGTAATTAACTTTTCTTTGTTCAGGCAAATTCAGCATGTTTAGTGAAAAGAAAACAAAATGGAAGGACGTATAGCGGCGTAATTTAATGGGGTTCATAGATTGAAAATATTAATGAATAACAGAGTGTTCTCTGGTAGTAACCAGTCAATTGTATTCCATATATTCTGCTTAGACATGGAGAGCTTAAATGTATCTGTTATAAGAGACTGAACCAATATATAGTATCTGTAACAATCATTAACATAAAGAAAATTTTAGCAACGGGTGTTGTGCTATACTTCACTGCTCCAACATGAAGTACTAGTGCGGTAGTGCTGAAATATTGGTGGGTTTTGTGAATACATGAGAGTCAGGAGTTCTCTCGTTCGCTGTCTTTAGAAAGACCACATGGACCTGGGCTCATCCCACTGAATGACCATACTCCTTCCCTGTGAGTAGAACACTATTCAGACAACACAGGGTGAGGTTACGACACTCTAATAAGATTTTATTGGGTGTCCAACAGATAATAGTATATAGTACACTCCTACCAAGGACTCGAGTTGGTGAAAGTGACAGTCTCACCCTTCCGCGGACTCACTAGGTGTTAGAACTTCTATGACTTTGTGGCATCCAGGGCCACTATCACAGCCAGCAGCACCCCTCTTTTGGTGGCCACCCACGCAAAGGAGATAGAAACAAGCTTAGGAAGCCGACTGACCACAGTGAAGTATGTGGCCAGGTGACTGAATTGTCCCAACTGTATTTCTCCAAACAAATTTATGGACTTAGTGTTGGTCAGTGTGGCAGTTCTGTAATCCACTAGCTGAAACCATAGTCCCTAGGCTGAAGTCCTTCAATGGTTCCAGATGGTGGAAAAACTATCCTGTTCCCTCATTGTTCTCTAGTTAAATTATCCTCCAGATTATGTAAACTAGTTCACTGCAATCACCAATCAAGAGGCATTCCACAAGTTATAATACAAAAGGGCACTGGACAGTCCCATATGAAACAATGGCCTATATCCCTTTACTTTTCCAAAAAAGGAACAATGCATCTGATATAATTAAGAATAGTTCACCCACACAAGTGGCCAGATATTTCTTATTGTCTCGGAGTTGTTGCAGGTTTATCAGGTAATTAAAGTCTTTTAATGCAATTCCCTTCCCCAACATTTTGGCCCAATTTTTAGTAAGTCTAAAAAAACCCTTTATCTTCCTAATATGAAAAAAGACAGGGAAAATGTATAAAGGCCCTGTCACACTAAGCAACATCGCTAGCAACATCGCTGCTAAGGAACAACTTTTGTGACGTAGCAGCGATGTTGCTAGTGATGTCGCTGTGTGTGACATCCAGCAACAACCTGGCCCCTGCTGTGAGGTCGTTGGTTGTTGCTGAATGTCCTGGGCCATTTTTTAGTTGTTGCTCTCCCGCTGTGAAGCACAGATCGCTGTGTGTGACAGCGAGAGAGCAACAACTGAATGTGCAGGCAGCAGGAGCCGGCTTCTGTGGACGCAGGTAACCACGGTAAACATCAGGTAACCAAGAAGCCCTTACCTTGGTTACCCGATATTTACCTTCTTTACCAGCGTCCGCCGCTCTCAGCTGTCAGTGCCGGCTCCCTGCTCTCTGCACACGTAGCCACAGTACACATTGGGTAATTAACCCGATGTGTACTGTGGCTAGGACTGCAGAGAACAGGAGCCGGCACTGACAGCTGAGAGCGGCGGACGCTGGTAACAAAGGTAAATATCGGGTAACCAAGGTAAGGGCTTCTTGGTTACCCGATGTTTACCATGGTTACCAGCGTCCGCAGAAGCCGGTTCCTGCTGCCTGCACACATAGCAGAGTACACATCAGGTAATTAACCCGATGTGTACTGTGGCTAGGTGTGCAGGGAGCCAGCGCTAAGCGGTTTGCGCTGGTAACCAAGGTAAATATCGGGTTGGTTACCCGATATTTACCTTAGTTACCAAGCGCCACATCGCTTCCACACGTCGCTGCTGGCTGGGGGCTGGTCACTGGTTGCTGGTGAGATCTGCCTGTGTGACAGCTCACCAGCAACCCGTGTAGCCACGCTCCAGCGATCCCTGCCAGGTCAGGTTGCTGGTGGGATCGCTGGAGCGTCGCTTAGTGTGACATCTCACCAGCGACCTCCTAGCAACTTACCAGCGATCCCTATCAGGTTGTATCGTTGTTGGGATCGCTGGTAAGTTGTTTAGTGTGACTGGGCCTTTAGACTACTGATAATAATAAAAGCATGGTTTAATTAATTATTTTAAATTGACATGATAGTGTTAAAAACATAAATTGAGGTAAAAAAACAAAATGTGCTTCAGAAAAGAACAGATAAAAAAAAAACAAGAGGAAAAAAGCTACCTTCAAAGAGGGAATGAGGTAAATATAGATAATATATAAAGAAATATAGCAAAAACACACAACTCGATGTTAGAAACAAATCTCATAATGCAAATGATGAAGCAATGCATCAGTGCTATCAGTTCTGTATGTATAGAGTTGTCACTGTAATCCTATATCTACTCATAAGAAGCTTTGCTGAAAACTCTTCCTGGATGGACAGCAATTCTGAGTCTAAAAAGGACAAACTGTCCAGCGTGAAAACTGCATGAATATTATTTTCTTTTTTTAAAGATTATTTTCTGATGATTGCTTGATCTTAAGGAATTTTCTACAGTATTTGAAAAAGTTCTAAAAGCATCCAGTAGTCAATAAAATAACTAAAAAATATGTACTCACAGATAAAGTTGAAACCAAAAGTTTACATACAGTATCTAAACAGACACCACATATAGATACCAGATACAGATACAGATACAGATACCACAGGAGAGTAGGAAAGGAGGGACAAATGGCCAATTCATAGCAAAAAAGGTTTCCAGATATTAAATGATATGGTCAAGTAATGTAAAGTATGGTAAATATGAAGGAAACAAGTCCCAAATTACAAATGCCATACCAAAAGGGAGTAAAACATCCCTGCAGAAGATCACAAGTTCCGAATGGGTTAGAAGGAAGGGGTATGTAGTGACTCCTTACTAAGATGTCACGAAGATTGTGAGCACGTTGAGCCATCATGAGAGGATCAGGAGGGAGTGCATCAGCCAAGGCAGGATCAGAGCTAAGAACAGGCCAGTATCTATCCAAGATATTTCGCATGGTGTTCCAATAGAGGTTAAAGGTGCCTATAAAGCGAATAGGTGGGTCAGATTGTTCTTTTTTCGGGATATAATTAAGTAACTGTGTACGGGGAGTCCTCTTTGCCCATAAGTATCCCTTTTTGATACAGCGCTTGCTGTATCCACGGTCCTGGAAACGACGCATGAGATCAGCCGACTGTGTTTCAAAAGACAGATCAAAGGAACAAATCCGCCTTGTCCTCAAAAAATGCGGTGTCTATACATCACACGCCAGTATTCTGATTGCTGCCAATTATAGGGGCTATTTATAGCCCTTATTATACACACGCCATTAGGATCTTCCTCCCTGAAGAAGCGTGCAATACGTAGCGAAATGTTCGTAGGCGGTCCTTTTGATCCGGTCCGGGGGTACTTTATGGCCTAGAAACTTTCCTCTGCAGCACCTCACTTATGTGCACGAGCCCTGACCTAATCCCAATTGAGCATCTCTGGAGAGACCTGAAAATGGCATCCACCAACGTTCACCATCCAACCTGACGGAACTGGAGAGGATCTGCAAGGAAAAATGGCAGAGGATCCCCAAATCCAGGTGTGAAAAACTTGTTCCATAATTCCTAAGAAGACTCATGGCTGTACTAGCTCAAAAGGGTGCTTCTACTCAATACTAAGCAAAGTGTCTGAATATTTATGACCACGTGATATTTCAGTTTTTCTTTTTCATAAAATTTGCAAAGATTTCTACATTTCTGTTTTTTTCTGTCAAGATGGGATGCAGTGTACATTAATGAGAAAAAAAAATGAACTTTTTTGAATTTACCAAATGGCTGCAATGAAACAAAGAATGAAAAATTTAAAGGGGTCTGAACACTTTCCGCACTCACTGTATTTGGCGAATATAAATAATTTTGGTTCCTAATTGACCTTATACAGGAAAGGTTTGTTCTGATTTTATGTCAGATAGTGAGAAAAACATGCAGTTGTGTCTTTTTAGATAATGTGTATAAACTTCTGGTTTCAACTATATAATCCACTCCATTCAAAGCCATGTCCCTGGTCCTTTCCACTGGTCTTCTGTTTACCTGGCTGCAGCGATGATATAGTGCATACCCTATATATAATCTTTGCAACCAATTACTAGTCTCAGTGGTAATGTGCTGTATTTTACTAAAGACAGTGATTGGCTGCAGTGGTCACATGAATTATGCAGACTGTCAATGATGTAGCTAGGTAAAAAGAAGACAAAAGTGGAAGACTGGAAGGACTGTCTTAGGATTTACAACTGTTGGGTCTAATAAGGCGACAACATTTTTTTAGTTAATGTTTTACTATTGGTTGATGTGGGAAAGACTTTCAATAACATGTAAATTCCCTTCGAGGATAGAAGAAACCCCATCTATTCACAAAGGGATTTTTTTGGTATGGCTAGGCTGATTTTATAACCATAATTCCACAGATGTAAGATACAGTAGACAGTAGACACCAATTCACCAATGTCCTGGTATATAAACCAACAATCATACTCACATGCCTCATTCCTTTCCAACTTTTAATTTTCCACAATTAATTTAACCTTTATTATTTTCAAATATCAACCAGATTAAAGATGAAAATCATGATAAGTAGCAAAACTGTTAAATTTAGATGTTTTTCTTTATTTTCAAAAGCAATGAGAGCATATTGCATTGCTTAGCCTACTAGAATACAAACCTTTTTGATTCTTCAACGTAGGCGCCAGAACTGCTCATAAAAGACCAAAATGTTTATATTCATCATTTCAAGAAATGCCACTTCATAGTGAATTAAACAAATACAATGTTGAAAACATTAAGAGCATTCAAAGCCATCAAAGCTTCCCAGTTCAATGTTTCAATGTAGAAATTATTTAGTCTACATTAGAAAGAGGTGACCATACTAACAATCTGGGGTAATTTTATAAATTTGTCTTTTAAAGGGAACATTTTTAGATTTGAAAAGTTTACTAATTAACCTTTTCGCACCAGAGCCTGTTTTTGCCTTCGTGACCGGACCAATTTTTTTATTTCTGACCAGTGTCACTTTGACAGGTTATAACTCTAAAACGCTTCAATGGATCCCGTCAATTCTGAGATTGTTTTTTTATGACATATTGTACTTCAAGATAGTGGAAAAATTAAGACGATATATTTTGTGTTTTTTTGTGACAATATCGAAAATTTGGTAAAAAGTTAGAAAATTTTGCAATTTTCAATTTTTTTATTTTTATGCCCTTAATCCAGAGGGTTATGTCCCACAAAATAGTTAATAAAAAACATTTCCCACATGCCTACTTTACATCCGCGCAATTTTGGAAACATAACTTTTTTTTGTTAGGAAGTTATAAGGGGTCAAAGTTCATCAGCAATTTCTCATTTTTCCAACAAAATTTCCCAAATAATTTTTTTAGGGACCATACCCTATTTTTAGTGACTTTGAGGGGCCTAAGTGACAGAAAATACCCAAAAGTGACACCATTCTGAAAACTACACCCCTCACACTGGTCAAAATCATATCCAAGAAGTTTATTAACCCTTCCAGTTCTTAACAGGAACTAAAGCAATATGGAAGGGAAAAATGAAAATTTTACTTTTTCCCACAAAAATGTAACTTTAGCCACAAATCTTTAATTTTTACAAGGGTAAAAGGAAAAATTGAACCATATAGTTTGTTGTACAATTTCTCCTGAATTCGTTGATACCCTATATGTGCTGGAAAACTACTCTATGGATGCATGGCAGGGCTCAGAAGGCAAGGAGCGTCATTTGGTTTTTGGAATGCAAAACTGTCTGGAATGGATTGCGGACGCCATGTCTCATTTGGAGTCCCCCTGATGTGCCTAAACAGTGGAGCTCCCCCACATGTCACCCCATTTTGTAAACTAGACCCCTTAAGGAATGTATATTGATGTATAATGAGCACTTTAAACCTACAGGTGCTTCACAGAATGTAATAACACTAAACCGTGAAAATTAAAAAATGAAATTTTCCCATAAAAATGTAACTTTAGCCACAAATCTTTAATTTTTACAAGGGTAAAAGGAAAAATTGAACCATATAGTTTGTTGTACAATATCTCCTGAATGCGTTGATACCCTATATGTGCTGGAAAACTACTCTATGGATGCATGGCAGGGCTCAGAAGGCAAGGAGCGTCATTTGGTTTTTGGAATGCAAAACTGTCTGGAATGGATTGCGGACGCCATGTCTCATTTGGAGTCCCCCTGATGTGCCTAAACAGTGGAGCTCCCCCACATGTCACCCCATTTTGTAAACTAGACCCCTTAAGGAATGTATATTGATGTATAATGAGCACTTTAAACCTACAGGTGCTTCACAGAATGTAATAACACTAAACCGTGAAAATTAAAAAATGAAATTTTCCCATAAAAATGTAACTTTAGCCACAAATCTTTAATTTTTACAAGGGTAAAAGGAAAAATTGAACCATATAGTTTGTTGTACAATTTCTCCTGAATGCGTTGATACCCTATATGTGCTGGAAAACTACTCTATGGATGCATGGCAGGGCTCGGAAGGCAAGGAGCGCCATTTGACTTTTGGAGCATGTGTATTCCTAGACTAGTTTGAGGACTCCATTTGCAGAGCTGCTAATTGCAATAACAGCAGAATCCCCCCTGAAGTGACCCCTTTGTGGAAATTACACACCACTGGAAATTCATATGTAGGTTTAATGACAAGTTTCACTCCATCAATTATTTCCAGAAACAAGCACGCAGTGGATGTTTTTAGTGCAAAATTTGCAAATATGCCATAGTAGTGCTCAATATATTGTACCGTGTATAATTTACTATTTCCATGTATTTGAATGATAAAAGGGGATACTTTTATACTATTTAAAAACGTGCTTCTGTGTGGAAGATTTTAAAGCATTCAGTGAGGCATAAGGCTGGTAATGAAGGGCATTGTGGGCAATAATAGCGGGTATCATGTCTCACTCCTCTCTTGGTACATACACGACATCTTCTCTGGGGATTCCTTTTGGTTGCTGATGGTGGAATGAGTGCTATAAAATGTCGCTCAGTCAGTCTTTTGACATTTTCAGATTCTAATGGATAAGTGGGGCCAAAATTTGCAAAAAGTAAATTTTCGATTACCTTTTCTTGATAATCAATGAAAGTTTCTGAATGTCCTGCTTTTTTATATAACACAAAAGAATTGTATGTGGCAACCTGAAACAAGTGAATGACTAACTTTTTGTACCAGGTGTAGGATTTTCTTGATACCTGGTATGGCTGTAGAACCTGGTCTGCAAGGTCCACACCCCCCATGTATTTGCTGTATTCAATGATTGACACTGGCTTTAGCTTTGGAGTAGTGGACCTTTCTTCAACAGCCGTTGTGGCATCTGTGTGGATTGAGGTGAGGATAAAAATATCTTTTTTATCCCTATACTTGAGGGCAAGCAGCTTTCCACTGCGAACAGCTCCTGACTGCCCCTTTTGGAACTTTTCGTTCACCAAAGATTGCGGAAACCCCTGATGGTTTTTACGAATGGTCCCACAAGCCCCTATGTTGCATTCAACCAGGCTTTTAAATAGTGGTATGCTGGAGTAGTAATTGTTCACATATAGATTATAGCCTTTTTGTAAAAATGGACTAATCAGTTCCCAAACAATTTTTCCAGATGTCCCCAAATAAGTAGGGCATCCTTGTGGGTTTAGCTGGCTGTCTTTCCCCTCATAAATGCGAAAAGCTGATGTGTATCCAGTTGAGCTCTCGCACATTTTATATAGCTTTATTCCAAACCTTGCCCTCTTAGATGGAATAAATTGTTTGAGGTGCAGTCTTCCTTTGAATTTTACAAGGGACTCATCGATGGAAATGTTTTGTGTTGGGGTGTAGAGCCGTAAGAAGGTTTCTGTGAACTCTTCGATGATGGGTCTGAGTTTATATAGTCGGTCATGTTCTGGGGCATTTCTAGGCAGACATTGACTATTGTCATTAAAATGCCAAAATCTCATCAGAATTTCATAGCGACTCCTAGGAATAACGGCAGGAAACATTGGGGTGGCGTAAACAGGGCTGTTGGACCAGTAAGACCGAATACTTGGTTTTTTAACAAGTCCCATGGCAAATGTAAGCCCTAAAAATGTTCTCATTTCAGCACAATTTGTTGGCCTCCATGAATTTGATCTGGCATAATAGGATTGAGGATTCTTGGTGATAAATTGGGAAGCGTATAAGTTTGTTTGCAGGACAATATGCTCTAGCAACCTATCTGTCACAAACAAATTAAAAAAATTAACTGGCCCAAAACCTTCCACCTCCACATTTATACCAGGGTTAGCAGTAAAATCAGGGATGAAAGGGGTAGCTGAATCTGGAGCTTCCCATCTGGGAAATGCTACATCAAAAGGCAAAGCATTTTGTACATTGGCATCCGCCAATTCACTCGTACTAGGGACCTCGCTTGTACTGGCCATCGTTCCCTGATTTGGAGCCATTTCTCCAGTAGCGCTATTTGCCTCTCTTGTACTGGTTCTGGTCGGTTTTGAGGATGGACCAGACTGACTGCTCATTTCTGAGCCATCACTGGCGGTGCCACTAAAGCCCTCAAAATCCTCATCACTACCTGACTGAACACTTTCCTCACTGTCAGAGCATATAAGGGCATACACCTGCTCTGCAGTATAAAACCGACGAGCCATTTTATTACTTTTTAGATTTTTATATATATAATGTACTCAACAGTACGCTACTAACTGATTGACGCTACTGACAGATTAACACTACTGATTGATAAAAATTTATGTTTGATCAATTTTTAATCTTTATATATTACTAAATTATTTATCTAACTTATCTAATCAACTTATATTATACTAAACTATACTTTATTCTATACTACACTATACTGTATTCTATACTATACTATACTGTATTCTATACTGTATTATATACTACACTATACTATATTCTATACTATACTGTATTCTTACTATACTATACTGTATTATATAATGTATTCTATACTATACTGTATTATATACTGTATTCTATACTACACTATACTGTATTCTATACTATACTGTAATCTATACTGTATTCTATACTATACTGTATTATATACTGTATTATATACTACACTATACTGTATTCTATACTATACTACACTATACTGTATTCTATACTATACTGTATTCTATTCTATACTATACTACACTATACTGTATTCTATACTATACTGTATTCTATTCTATACTATACTACACTATACTGTATTCTATGCTATACTATACTGAACATCTACCCTATCTAACCCTATATGCTGCCTAACTGGGAAAAGGGGGAATTGATTTATATAGATGTAATGTGTGGGTTTTTTTACTGTGTGAAAAATCGCTGACTGACAGAGCTCCTGTCAGCAGCACTTGTCACACTGTTTCTCCTCAGATCAGTCACACACGGAGGATCTGAGGTGAAGCAGTGTTTTATACCGGCAGATCGCCCAGGCAAGTTTGTAACTACAACAAACTTTCCCAGCGATCGTTTTCATTGGTTAGCGCGGCGCTGACGTCACCAGGACCTGAACCAATCAGATCCTGGTGAGGTCAGGGGTCGCAGCTAGCGTCCTGCACCGGAATCCCGGCGCTTACAGGTACCATACGGTCACGATCGCTGCAAAACCGCGGACCGTTCATAAACGTTGGCGCTGCACAAAGCCCAGCAAGCGCCGACGTTTATATACCGTCCGCGGTCGGGAAGAGGTTAAAGGCAATGTTCAATACTAAAAGAGTTTCGTTCCAACCCATTATGACATACTTAGCCTTTTCTTAATACTTTCATACTGTTTTCTGTTTTGCATGTGAGTAAAGTGATGAGAGGCATTCACTTTCAATAAACTTCCCCATTACACAATGTTCATGGGTAAAGGCTGCTTTACACGTAGCGACATCGCTAGCAAATCGCTGCCTATGACGGACAATATCGGTACTGCGCGTCACACGCACATACTTTACTAACGACGTCGCTGTGGCCGGCGAACAACCTCTTTTCTAAGGGGGAGGTTAGTGCGGCGTCACAGCGATGTCACACAGTGGCGCACCAATAGAATCGGAGGTGCGGAGAGCAGCTGCATTATCGACATTCCCACCTCGTTGCCGGAGGACGCAGGAACGCTGTTGTTTGTCGTTCCTGGGGTGTCACACACAGCGATGTATGCTGTCTCCGGAACGACGAACAACCTGCGTCCCAGAAGTTCAAAGACATTTGGAAAATGAACGACGTGTCAACGATCAACGATATTTGAGGTAAGTGAGATTGTTAGCGGTCGTTCGTAAGTGTCACACTCAACGACGTCACTAACGAGGCCGGATGTGCGTCACGAATTCCGTGACCCCAGCGGCATCTCGTTAGCGATGTCGTTGCGTGTAATGGGGCCTTTAGTCTTGAATCCTCTTCAATTTGGTGCATGGTTTGAGTCAAAAGCACCTCTCATGCAAGAACGCTCAATTTTATGACGTTGTTCTAAGGCCGCAGACAATAGACCATAAACACAGCAAATAAAGAATGTTCCATGCTTAATAATTGCCGAAATGTAAATGATCATTAGCCAAATTACAAAAAAATCTGATACTCAACTACTTTTATAGGACAGTATAAATGAGGAAATTTCAATTTTTTTAGTTATTTTATTTTTGTAAAATCCCTTTTGTTTGGTCCTTCTCAAAAACATATTTTTTTGCGAAGAAGTACATAAAGCCTACATAGGATGCCTTTATATTTTAGACTAGACACTACATGCAACTTTTGTGATACTCAACTTTCATAATGTAAATATGAATGTTAATAATTAGGGGCAATGACATATTCTATTTTACCAAACATTTGGATGTCACCTTTTAAAGAAATAAGAACTGTCATGAATAGGGATAAGAGAACCCAAACTGTAAAGTTCAGGGTTTGTACTGGAGACTGGGTGTCTGGGTCTTGGATTCGAACACGGACTTTTAAAAAAAAATCTGTGTCTGAGCACGGAGTTTGTGTACTGTTAGAAAGTTAATAAAGTTTGTTAAAAGGCTGCAATGCACCCATTGAACAAGCTTTATTGCCTGCGCTGCTGGGAACAATAAAACAAATAAATACTGTAAATGATGTGGGCTCCCGCCTACTTTTTATAACCAGATTTATAAAGAGCTGTGGAAAAAAGCGCAATAGGGTCTTACCCCAATATGGAAAGGGTACAAAGGTAAAATCAAACTAACCTATAGCGGTTGTGCCAGTCACAACCACTATGCAAGCATGTGAGAATCCGGGTCCAGGCAGCAGTCCCAGGTATGGCTGATAACCGAGAGTAGAAGAAGAAAGGGTTCTCAATTCCGCGCCAAGGACCCAAACGAATTCAGAAGGAGATTAATGCTTCTTTATTTTCATGCACAGGTCAACGCAAAGATTTGATGTTCTTTGCCTGCTGTCCTGATAAAGGGAGCTGTGACTCCTGAAATGCGTTGACCTGTGCATGAAAATAAAGAAGCATTAATCTCCTTCTGAATCCGTTTGGGTCCTTGGCGCGGTATTGAGAACCCTTTCTTCTTCTACTCTCTGTTACTTTTTATAACCAGCCCAGGTAAGACAGACAACTGCCGACTGCGACCCTCAGCTTTTTTTTGTTATTTTTTTGGCAATGAGGGTAATACTTTTGGAGTTGATATTAGCTGTGAAATGACAGCTGGCATCAAGCCCAGGGGTTAGTAATGGATATATGTCTATCAGACGCCCGCATTGTTAACCCGGTAAGTATAGAGTTATAAAAACCACACACAGGAAAAAGGTTTAATATTTAAAAAGAAATCCTGGAATTTCTAATGTAATTCAATGGAGTAATGTCCCATGATGCCAATTGATTCCTATGAAGCTGCATTCTAAGAACGTTCTCATAACTACTCTCCATAGGTTACTGACAGTTAGAGGCAGCTTAGGATTTTTCATGAGCGATTAAATTACCGAGTT
Organism: Anomaloglossus baeobatrachus; assembly: GCF_048569485.1. Lineage (NCBI taxonomy): Eukaryota > Metazoa > Chordata > Amphibia > Anura > Aromobatidae > Anomaloglossus > Anomaloglossus baeobatrachus. Next base: position 76,367,832 of record NC_134355.1, on the reverse strand, counting down.
TCTGACATCACCGCTCGTGAGACATTTTGGGTCTCATGCTGCCCTTTGTGGGTCTCGGTAAATGTGGTGTTGAGCGGTTACATTACTGATGTCATTACTGCTCGTCACAGTCAGCAGGTCTTGGAGACCCCAGACTGACAGGGAATGATCATTTAACTCAACAGGTTGTGCTACAGAATTAGTGGATGCTGTGGGAATGCAATGGACTACGTCAGAGCTTTGGAGAATTCATTTATTAATAATTGATTGGAAATTGAGGTTACAGTATCTTGTCTTTCTTACTCTATTTTTATGTCTTTTAGTTTTCCATTTGTGAACTACAATGGATTTAACTTAATGGGCATTAATTACATATCTGACGGATATCTATGTTCTTTGCGTGTGTAGTGTACTGTTCTTGTTAATAAATAAATAATTAAATGAAAAAAACTATGTGGTGTCCTCCCTATTTTTGGTAACCAGCTAAGGTAAAACAGACAGCTCCGGGGTGGTATTTTCTATGGTTATTTGGCCCTTTCCATCCTAAAAATACCAGTCCGCAGCCACCCCAGTAATGGTGCATTGATTAGATTTGCCAATTCTGGCACTTTTCCCAGCTCTTCCCAATTGCCCCAGTGCAATGGCAATGGGGAGTAATATTTTTGGGGGTTGATATCAGCTGTGTAATATCAGCTGGCATCCAGCCCAGGCGTTAGTAATGGAGTAATGGAGAGGCACCTATCAGATACCCCCATTACTAACGCAGTAATAAAAAACACACATACAGGAAAAAATTGTACATTTGAATATAGATTCGCCCACACTATCTCTCGTTCATCAATTTATTATCAAAAACGTTACCAAGAAGTTTCGCCATAGTCCACAATCCCTGAATGCAGCTCCGGTGACTTTGAATTGCAGTAAAGTACAGCTCTTCACAGGCGCCAGATAGTGACAAAAACTCTTATCACCAGGTTTTGCTGAGTGCTGTGTTGAGACGGCGGCTCTGATGAGAGTTATCATCACTACCTTAGTCAAGTAACGAGCGTGCTCGAGCACTCTGATGCTGGATCGAGTACTGAGCAGTGCCGAGCACACTCGTTCATCACTAATATTCACCTAATGCTGTCTTCTCTGCTATCTAGCACTGTTCTACTCCTTTTCTGGGCAAGGTGACCTCTCTTCAGACTCTCTAAAGGCTGCTTTGCATGCTACGATATATCTAACGATTGTCGTCGGGGTCCCGTCGTTAGTGACGCACATCCGACCTCGTTTGACATATCGTAGCATGTAACACAAATGAGCGACTGTGAACGAGCAAAAATACGCACCTTATTGTTGCTCGTTGACACGTCGCTCATTTTCAAAAAATCGAACGTCCTCCTGTGCTCCAGTTGTTCATCGTTCCCGAGGCAGCACACATCGCTCTGTGTGACACCTTGGGAACGATGAACTGCAGCTTACCTGCAGCCGCCGGCAATGCGAAAGGAAGGAGGTGGGCGGGATGTTACATCCCACTCATCTCCGCCCCTCCGCTTCTATTGGCCAGCCGTTGTGTGACGACGCTGTGACGCCAAACGTCCCTCCCCCTTCAGGAAGTGGATGGTCGCCGCCCACAGCGAGGTCGTTTGGAAGGTGAGTACGTGTGACGGGGGTTTACAACTTTGTGCGACACTGGCAAGAAATTGCCCGTGCCGCACAAACGATGGGGGCGGGTTTGATCGCACATGCGATCGCACGAGAAATTGCAGCATGTAAAGCAACCTTTAGTCCCACTGTGGACTATGTGATTCAGAAGCAGCTTTTACAATGTACGTCTATGGAGCATTCCTGCTCATATATAGAACATAGGGTGATCCAACACATCTGAAAAGCGGTGACGTCACTCAGAAGAGGAATGGAATGGTGCTGCATAGTGGAGAACATGATGTTAGATGAGTATTAGCACATTGACACCACACATACACAAACACACAAAAAAAGTACATGGGAGGGCTTCTTTGACTTTGTGTTTAGAATTCCACACATGGACATCTCATAAAAAAGATCTAGCATTTATTAAACCACAAAAATAGCTCCTAGTGGCAAATATTTGGCTTCCAAATCTTATAGTAGCATTGTCTTCTTGTCTATCATGGACAGTCTTCAATTGTTACCTCTGTGCACAAATCTTCTGTCCTTTGTAGCACGTATCCTTGGATTGCAGCTACAAAGTAGCAGTTGGTTGGTGGAACATGTTGGAAGTAGAATAATCAGGATCCCGAGTCAAAGGAAGAAGAAGGTCAAAACAAAAAGAGTATAACACAACCACCAAGCACAAGGCTATTTTTGGTATATTTCTTTCAATTTCCCTTAGTATTTACCTCCAAGACAATGAAAATGGGCGATACACATATTTGTATGGCTATTTTTTCTTTTTTCCCCTATATTCTAATTTTCTTTTGCAAGCATTTCATATTTTCAGACAAAATCTATGCTGAATGTTCATTCCGTCTGAATAACAAACTCCATTGGTAGTCATCTATTCCTTATTCTTCAGGGTCAAATTATAATATATATACAATATAGATATATTTTTTTTAACTGCCCTATTGATGAGAAACTCTAAAGTAGAATTGGTCCCAGTATTGAAAATTATTGACAAGCTTTAGGGAACAGAAAGGACCGCGCTGCTTGATAAGAATGCTGTAGATTAAAGGGTTAATATCATTTGATGTGGTCGTAAAATGCGCCTGCACATTGCGTGTTGGCAATATTCTCCGTGTAAGATGTATGTTATTAAAACAAGTAGCAGCATCTGAATTAAAGTGACAGCATGATGGATGACTTCTGGAGTGGAATTGGAGTCGTTTGCAGCATTTTGGAGTAGATGTGGGAATTCTGCATCAGAGGTTAGAAGCTTGGCAGACATATTGATTTTTAGGCTGACGTACGTTCATAAATATGCCCCCAGAGAGGTGTGGCCTAGCAGAATTTACAAAATAATGTTCATGAATTATTTAACATGTATTTATGGTTGCTATATTTGTTAGGTTAGCATGAAAGGAAGGCAATGGCAATGAATGGATTATTTTCCTCCCGAAAAGAAACGCAGGAATTGAGACACTCCGCTCGGCATATGAAACCGGTGCAGACATTATCATATGTCAGGACGGAAGGAGTCATTCAGTTCGGGGCTGATATAATTATTTATATGTCTGCTTACTTAATGTGTGGCTATACTTGTCAGTTTGCACATCTAATAGGATGCTGTGTGTATGTCTGTGTCATTGAGACAAATATACCTGTCAGATCAGCAGTGTGTTACAGAAGCAATGGCAGATGTGTGTTAGAGAGGCAGCGATTGGAATGTTCACCCTCTTTGTCAATATTACTGCATTTTCTTGGATTTTTTATATTAAAAAATAATATAAATACTACCACATTCTATATATTTTGTAGTGGCATATATACAGAAAAATTCAGACCCTATTTTAAAATTAGCAAAAGGTTTTTTTTCAAGTGTACGATATTGATTCCTAATCTCTAGAATAGGTCATCAATATCAGATCTGTGTGGTCCACGACCTTCACAACCATCAATCAGCTTTAATTCAGCTTCCATGGCATCTGGATGTAAAGAATGAATGGAGTCAAATAGTTCCGCTCCACAGAAGGTGTAGCGGCTGTTCCCAGGTTCTATTGAAGTCAAATATCAGCTGCAGAACCTGGTAACAGGCAACACAACGTGAGTAGTGCTGTGCTGTTCAGTTCCATTTACTGTTTTCAAGTTCTGGCTTCTATGGTGGCCGGATATAAACAAAATTGTTACTTTAACCAGATAGCTTTTTTTACACAAGGGTAACAGGAAAAAAATGCACCATAACATTTTTGTGCAATTTCTCCTGAGTACACAAATACCTCATATGTGGTTGAAATCTACTGTTTGGGCGCACGGAAGGGCTCGGAAGGGAAGGAATGCCATTTGAATTTTAGAGCGCAATTTTTTGTATTCTTTTGGCAATAGTAGTACATAGAGACAGTCTAGGGGTAGCCGACGCAGAGCAGGGGGTACCCAAAAAAGTATGGTACATCTCCGTTGGTAAGTAGGAGAGAGGAAGGGTACAGCTAGTTCTTTGCTAGCCTTCCCCCGATATTGCTATCAGCATTTTATCTGAGAAGTTGGTTTATATTAATTGAAGCCCCACTATCCATGCACTAGCTATTTGCCGTTGCACCCCTTTCACCTGACATTCGTCTGCATCATAAACTATGGTCGTATTTTTACCACATAGTTTCTTCTTAAATATTTCAAACTTTAAAAGATAAAGTATTAGTTTTAGAGGGTTTGTTTTTCTGGTCTTTAGTATAGTATATTTTCCTTTATTATTCTATTCTTTTTGGTTTGTGACTTTAACCAGATAGCTTTTTTTACACAAGGGTATCAGGAAAAAATGCACCATAAAATTTATTGCGTAATTTCTCCTGAGTACGCAGATACCTCATATGTGGTTGAAATCTACTTTTTCGGTGCACGGCAGGGCTTGGAAGGGAAGGAGCGCCATTTAAATTTTAGAGCACAAAATTGTCTGGAATAGATAGCGAACACCATGTCGCGTTTAGAGAGCCATGTGCGGTCTTGTTTTTTTGACAGATGAATTGACATTTCTATTGGTATCATTTTCGGGCACATAACATTTTTAGATTATTTTTTATTTTCATTTTTGGTAGGTAGAATTAACATGAAACAGCAATTCAGAAATAGTTTTTTTTATGCCAATCACTGTTGCAAAAGTAACAACACAAGTTTGTTGTATAATTTTTATAATTTTTTTATGTTTTGCTGCTTTTACAGAATAAAAACATTTTTTTAGAAAAAAGAATTTTGGGGCATTGCTGTATTCTCAGTGCTATAATTTTTTATATTTCTGCTGATGGAGCTGGGTGGTGGCTTGTTTTTGCAGGACAAGATGTTGTGGTGGTGCTGGGTGTTGGATCGCCAGAAATCTAATATTCATACATTTTCTTAAGTTTAGGTCATCATCAATATCTTAAACATGGAAAACCCTTTAAATTAGTTGTAAATATTGGGTCAAATCGATATTTTCAATATATTATCTACTTTACTATGTACAGACAATTAACAGATCTGATCAAATCTGAGTTAGGCAATGAGCACATGTAGAACTTTATACCTAGAGTCTCTATGGTGGCATGCAAATTTGTTACTGCTTCAATATTTGCCACTGTATGACACTTATTTGCCAACAAAGTACCTGAATATTTCAAAGTACCTGAATATTTCAAAGTACCTGAATATTTGGGTGGCTCCAGAATAAAAGTAAAACCTCCTGGACTACTGGAAGAGTTGGACGTTCTTCTGTGTCGCATCCCCTTGTCAAGAATCTTTAAAATTTGTCTAGAATGTGCTGAAAGCACAAGTCCAGTGTTTTTTTTTTTCTTCTTGGGGCTGCAGTGGTGCTTTTAAACTAAGGTCCCTGGCTATACTAATATACTCATCCTCTGGCGCTGTCACCTTTTTACCCGCATTGCTCCAGTCGCACGGCGCCATTTTGTTGACCGCAACTTCTGACTATCCAGAACTGAGAAGTTATGTGACAATCTCTCAATAGAAGTCTATGAGAGCCTGAACAAGGCCAGATCGAGGCTCTTATAGACATGTGTTTTGATCTCTGGCTGCTCCATGAAGCACTGCAGCAGCTGACAGGTTACAAGCTGGAGAAGACCAACAGGAGAGGCTGTGATAACAGATGAAGATGCTGGAGGGTGATGATATTAGTGGGGGCAAGGGACCTAGATTAAAAAGCACCACTCTAGTGGTGAAATTTAAAAAAAACCTCTAGAGTGGTGCTTTAAATGGAATCGATCTGCAGGATTTCACCCCCCAAACTATGCATGTCTGTGGAAAAAAAAATTCTAGCATGCACTATTCTCTTCAGAATATTATATGGGAATCCACTACACAAGTCTATGGGTGCACAAAAATAATTAGATCCCATACAGATCATTTGTGTAGCATCTGATTTTTAAGGATACATTGCCATTATTAACATAGGAAACTATATTTGAATATGTACATTTTACATTTTTGATGTATAGAAACAGATGGCATATGGGCGGCACATGGAATGCAATATGCATGAAAAAAATCAAAAATTTCTGATAAAACAACAATTTTTCATACGCACGTCTAAACACAGTCTAAAACATTAATATGTTCATGACCGCCGACGGTAAATGTGACGCCCCTGAACTAGTCAGGGTATCACAGGGTACTGCATTCCTATCTCTTTTGGTGCAGAGCTCAACCCGCCATGGTTCTGGGATCCTGACATTTGGTATTGCTCCAACAGCATTCAAATCCTAACCACACCTCACACCACACCCTGTCAGGCACACCAGTGGGTGGTCTAGCTAGAACAGGGCCACCCGCCTAGGGGTCAGACAGACTGGTGGGAGGGGCTGAGTCAAAACAGTGGTAGCCCTCAGAGAGTGAGGAGCAATAGAGAGTTGGAGCTCCCTGCGAGACGTTTGCTAGGTTGCTGATGGTGGTCTGGGACCGGAGGAGTTGGAGACCCAGTCACAGGGTATTAGAAAGGGGTGCCAGACTTAGTTTGGGAGAACGGTCGGCACCGGAAAATCTAGAACCAAACCGGTACCGAGCACAGCGGGGTACTGGACCCTAGATCATGGAGTGTCTTCACGCAACCTAAAAATTAACCAGTGGAGGATTGTCTCTCTATGAACTTTCCCCAAGAGCTCAGAGATCAAAGGCATCAACACAACGAGAGGGATAGGGCTTTCCAGCTTATGCGGCCCACTGAAAACCCAAGTGTCAGCCATCGAAAGCACAGCTCCTCTAACTAACCATAGGGAGCGGGACCCCGAAAGCTTCAGGCTGAGGGGTCACTCAGAGAATCTAAATTCTAGTCCATGGAGGCAGGTTACAGACCTTCAGCAATACCAACGGGAGCGGACTCCCAGACGAGCTCCCCTGAAGTGTCAGCGGCACCCAGAGACTTGGTTTACTACTGTGTCAGAGTCAGCTTTATGGTAGCATCAACACCAACTTGGCCTGAGTGAGTATGCTGCCTTCCCCTGCATCCAACCTGCACTACGCTCCCCTATACTCCACCATCCAGAGTCCCGGGGCCTCCCTTACCCGTAGAGGGAACGACATCTGGCTGCCCCGCTCCATCTCCCCCGGGTACTCCCATTGGCAGCGGCACTTTTTCAGTATACTGCAGAAAAAAAGTGAAATAAAAAGCAATCAAGAAGTTGCACATAAACAAAAATGGTGTTACTGAAAACTACATCTTGTTCCGCAAAAAAACAAGCCATCACCCATCTCCATCAGCAGAAAAATAAAAAAGGTATAGCTCTGAGAATACAGCAATGCTCCAAAAAAAGATTTTTTTCTAAAAAATTGTTTTTATTCTGTAAAAGCGGCGAAACATAAAAAATTATATAAATATGATATCATTATAATCGTACATACCTGAAGAATAAACCTATGTGGTTACTTTTATCAAACAGTGAAGGCATAAAAAAAAAATTGCAAAAAATAATTCCTGACCTTTTTTTTTCGTGTTCATTCTACCTTCCAAAAATAAGAATAAAAAACAATCTAAAAATGTAATCTGCCCGAAAATGGTAGCAATAGAAATGTCAACTCATCCCACAAAAAACAAGACCTCACATGACTCTCCAAATGTGGCATGGCATCCACTATCTATTCCAGACAATTTTATGCTCTGAAATTCCTTCCCTTCCGAGCACTGTCGTGCGCCCAAACAGTAAAATTCTACCACATATGAGGCATCAACATACTCAGGAGAAATTGCAGAATACATTTTATGGTGCATTTTTCCTGATACCCTTGTGGAAAAAAAGCTATTTGGTTGAAATAACAATTTTGCGGTAAACATTTTTTTTTTTATTTTCACACCTCAATGTTATAAAATTCTGTGAAGCCCCCAAGGGTTCAAGGTGCTCACTAAACATCTAGATAAATTCCTTCAGGGGTATAGTTTCCAAAACGGATTTACTTGTGGGAGGTCTCCACTGTTTAGGTACCTCAGGGGGTCTCCAAATGTAACATGGTGTCCGCTAATGATTCCAGGTAATTTTGCTTTCAAAAATTCAAATGGTGCTCCTTCCCTTCCGAGCCCTGCCATGCGCCAAGCAGTGGATTTACACCACAGATGAGGTATCAGCGTACTCAAGAGAAATTGCACAACAAATTGTACAGTGTAATTTCTCTTGTTACCCTTGTGAAAATGCAAAATTTGAGGCTAAAGTAACATTTTTGTGGGAAAAAGTAAAATTTTACTTTTTCCTTCCACATTGCTTAAGTTTCTGTGAAGCCTTTGAATGGTTAATACACTTTTTTTTATGTGGTTTTGACTTTGACAGGTGCAGTTTTTAGAATGGTGTCACTTTTAGGTATTTTCTGTCACCTAGGCCTTCAAATGTCACTTCAAATGTTATGATCAAAAAGGGGGTGATTTGAACTTTGCTTTTTTTATGTTTTTAATATTTTTTAAAACTTTTTTTAACTTTTTACTGAATTTTATAGACCCCTTACATGATTTGAAGCTGTGATCATCCTATGGCCTGTGCTATACAGAACAGGGCATCAGCATCAGCCCTGCTCTGTGTATAAAAAAAAAATCACATTCCCCTATGATTGCTAGCTTGCATTGGCATTTGGCATTTACAGGAGGGTTGTGATGACAGGCATGGGGATCATAAGCAGATCCCTGTCTGTCATAATAACCATTGGGCGCCCTCCGTTCACGTTATTGTCGCGCCTGTGCTTCCTGTTAGGGCATGTTAAATGCCGCTGTCAGTGATTGACAGTTGCATTCAACTGGTTAACAGCCAAGGATGGATAAATAAATAAATCTTTATTTTTATATAGCGCTAACATATTCCGCAGCGCTTTACATACATCAGGAACACTGTCCCCATTGGGGATCACAATCTAAATTTCCTATTTGTATGTCTATGGAGTGTGGGAGGAAATTGGAGAACCCGGAGGAAACCCATGCAAACACGGGGAGAACATACAAACTCAGAAATATAATAATAAATATTTATATAAATATATTGTGATGTGATCACTGGTGATGTGCACGAGGGGAGATATGTGTCGCTGTGACTGCTGCAATCAGTGATGTGAACCCGGATGTAGTACTCCAGCACATTAGGTGCTGAAAGGGTTAATTTGTATTACCTGGGCCGGGTTTGTTGTGGACAGCTAAAGAGATGGGTGGGATGGCTGTTCACCATATCTCCACCTCGGGGTGTGGTCCCAGAGGTAAAAGCCAGGCCTGTGGACACACTCATGGCCTTCTGTTTGGCTCTGTATTTTCCTGTGCTGGAGGAAGTAGTGTTGTCTTTTTGTCAATGGATTGTGACTGATGATAATAAATAATAAAACAGGTGAAAATCGACATGTGAGGTGTTCCTGCATCCATCCCCTACTGCTGAGAGAGTGGCTCTACCACAATATATATATAATCATTACTATTACAGCATTACATACATAATCAGTTAAGAACTTGAAATATGTGAAAATCAATACAAATTATAAAACAGTTCACATATTTACAATTTCACATAATTTTATAAAATGAGGGTCCTATGCATAATTACAGAGGCAGAATATCATATGGTCGAGCCTCACAAAGTTATTAAATCTGTCACTTGTGACGTTGAAAATAGCTGAACAGTGTTAATAATTCTGAATAAACATCTTAAGAAGTGTCAGAACTATACACATCCTGCATAAAATATACATTTTAAATCTAGACTGGGGCACTTGTAACTGGATTTACTATCGCACCATATGCCCCAGATCAGCACTAATTGTTACAAAATCAATCTTGAAAATGTTGATAGCCTCGTTTGCACAGTGAATAGAAATGTATTAATTGATAAACACACATGATGCCCAGGTGGCAGCACGCGCCAGGTGGATACTTGTCACCTGTGGGTTATTTTAGTGCAGAGCTCCTTCACATTGATCAACACCATTCTTATTGAAGATGTGGGGCAAAATTATTAAGAAAGCAAAAGAAAAGTAAAGCTTTGATTTTTCATCTTTTGTTTATTGCTCCAACTTATATAAAACCTTTGAGGTTAGTGTTGAGCGAGTAGTTGACTATCCGTACTCGCCATGCTCTCAGCGAGTACTGTCCGCTACTCGCATACTTGTTACGAGTAGCGGGTGCAACGTAAGTCAATGGGAAGTACTCGCTAAGTAGCGAGTAACCCGACAGCCGTACTTTTTGTGCGAGTAACAAATAGTACAGCTTTCAGGTTACTCGCTAGTTAGCGAGTATTTCCCATTGATTTACATTGCGCCCTCTACTCGTAACGAATATGCGAATAGCAGACAGTACTCGCTAAGAGCATAGCAAGTACAAATAGTCAACTACTTGCTCAACACTATTTGAGGTAAATCAAATTACTTTTATGTCAAGAAAAGTTTTGATTTATCATATTTAGAAACTTTGTGTGATTCCCACAAACCCAGCATGATGGAGGCAGATATTTTGTTTGATTCAAAATGGCAGAAAATTGGTTAAAAAATAGATTTTAAAAAACCACATAATATTTACATGGCTCTCACTTGTACTCAAATGCAGCCCCGTTTGAGGCCAGTCATCTTCATTATTTTGGTCACTTGTGAGGTCTTCACTGGTCTATCTTTGGCATTGGTGCCTGGTATATTTTGTGTCTCCTACATAGACCAACTTTTATGCACACCTACATATCTACTTGATAAATTTTTGCTACTGGCGTTACTGTGATAGGGAGGCGCAGTGAAAAAAAAAAATAAAAATGACTTACTGAGTTTCCCCATTGCTGTCACACTACTTTTGGGTCCGCTCATTAGATCTCATACATATTCACTGCTACCCCCTTCCACACTCTCTGCCGGCGTCTGTGATGGGCTGCGGTCAGACTGTTGGTGAGTCGGTGTCTCTAATTGGCTGCCCTCACAGTAGCTGTCTGAGTCCCCTATTGGACTATAAAAATAAATTAATTAATTAAAAAAAATTTGCAGGGTCCCCTGTATATAGATACCCAGCAAAGATACAGCAGATGGGTCTAGGCTGCAGCCCCCAGTTGTGTACAATATCTTGACTGTGTATCAAAATAAGAAGTGCGACAATGGTGGTGCTTTACCCAGCTCATCTTGATAGCCCTGGTGCGGTGGCAATTGGGTTAATATAGGGGGGTTAATGATCAAAATCACAGCTGCTACTAAGCTCTGGATTAGTAATGGGAAGAGATCTATGAGAACCCCCCCATTACTAACTCTGTAAGTAAAAAGGAATAAACACAAAGCACAGAAAAAAATCCTTTATTAAAAAAACAAAACTCCTACCCTCTTTCTTCAATTTATTAAAACTAAAAACACCCAGGTCCGACATAATCCACACCATAATGTCCCACGACATTAGAGAACATGACAACTACTTCTTCAGGCAGATACTGACTGAGTCGCAGCTGTAAGTGGGGACATCACTGAGTTTACCTGTGGTCACAGCTGGAGGTTACCACGGTACTGTGCTGGGTATCTATATACAAGGGATCCTATGACTTTTGTTTCTTTATATATTTTTCCACTCCATTCGGGGACCCAGACAACCACTGTTAGGGCAACAAATCAGAGATGCAGGCATGCCGGCAGTCTGACTGCAGCCAATCACAGACGCCGTCAGAGAGGATGAGCTGGAAAAGCAGTAAATATGTATGAGTTCTAATAAGCGGATCCGGAAGTAGTGTGACAGCCACAGGGAATCTCAGTAAGGGCATGTGCCCACGATCAGGAATCACTGCGTTCTGGACACAGCGGGTCATGACCTGGTGGGCCATACGTCTTCTCTGCAGGAGACCGCAGCTTCTTGTACCTACGATCAGGGTTCAGTGCGCTGCAGTCTCCTCACTGTGTTCTCCCTACGGAGGATGCATGTGATTCAGCAGGAAACAATTGACATGCTGCGGTCTTGAAAGATGCACCACAGGTCAGTGTTTGCTGCAGAAAAACAAGCATAGTGGGCACGGGATTTAAAGAAATCCCGTCCACTATGCTTGTACTATATAACGCTGCGTTTTGGACACAGCTGAAGCATGCCGCATCCAAAACGCAGCAAACACTTATCATGGGCACGCAGTCAAAGGGTTATTTTTATGCTTTTAATCCACATAATACTCTGACAACATTATTAGCATGAATCAAATGTGAGTCAGAAATGCATCCAGGCATCTTCCCCATGCTGTTCCCATTCAGTGTCAACACTTTTCCATCCATTTCAGTATTATTCGAGTTTCCTATTGACTAGTATTTTGCTAGTTATTCATTACGAATACACAAATAATAGAAATTATTCAATTTGAATAATCTGAACAGGAATATGTCACTATTTACACATCTTTAGGAGGAACATGTGATTTTTTCTGGAAGATGTTTCAAAAGGGCACTGCGAAAATCTTACATACATGTGTGGGGGAGGGGAAGGGGCACATTTTGCCTTAGCTCCACATGGCATCTAAGTAGCTTGTCACATCCATTGACAAAACAAGACATTAACATCTTTTAATTTTGCATAACTGAAATTTTAAGGTTTCCACCTTTGAAAGAAAACCACCTGTATGAATTACTGTTTTACTTATATTTTTTACTTATAAATTTTCAACCAGAAAACATATATATCATCAAGATTAATATTTCTCTGTAAAATACATTCCTATCTTTATGGAAAATTAGATATAGAAAAAAAAACATACCATGCAGATGTTATGATGCCAATTAAATTATATACTTTTAACCTTGACAGAGACTTCAAGAAATGATCTATGTTTTATCAGAAAAGCCACAAATTTTACTCTAATTACTATATTTCGGGAATCAATCCATCAACTCTGAAAATTTCCCACTACAAATCCTGGAGATTTTACAGCTATTCAATTTTATTCCATTAAGGTTTTATTTTAATAGTATAACCTTTAGGCTGCCAAATGTGTTATTTGTAATAATTTCATACTTGCTTATGAGCCAAAGACGGGGCTTAGACAGTGAAATCACATTACTATGGGCGATCAACTCGGACATTTGATTTAGTGACAGAGAAAACTTTTATGTGTTCGGGGAAATATCTTGTTCACTTTAACTAGTTGATGATTGGTTTTAACTTAATACTAATTAATTACAATAAAGTCAACTCACTTTTATTTCTGTATTGCATAACATAATATACTTTATAATATTTTAAGATCTTAGGCAAAACCATTCCGTCATATGTTGCATTTACATACAGATGGTGAAATAAGAATTGAACACGTCACCAATTTTCTAAGTAAATATATTTCTAAAGGACATATTGACATGACATTCTCACTAGATGTTGGTAACAACCCATCCAATGCATGGCAAATAAATCAAACCATATATCAAAAGGTAATCTGTAATAATAAAAAAATGCCACAAGGAAAAACTATTGAACACACTTAATAAAATTGAATTAATACCTTGTATAAAGGCCTTTGTTGGTGATAACAGCTACAAGACGCATTCATTCTGTATGGAGAAACCAGTTATATGCATTGCTAAGGTGTGATTTTGTTCCATTCTTCCACACAAACACTCTTCAAATCTGAAGGTTCCATGGGCTTCTATGAACGCTGAGCTTTAGTTCCTTCTATACATTTTTTATTGGATTCAGGTCAAATGATTGGTGGATCCTTCTAGCAAATTTATTTTTTTTTTCTGAAACCAATTGAGAGTTTCCTCGGTTGTTTGTTTGGGATCATAGTCTTGCTGAAATATCCACCCTCATTTCATCTTCATCATGCTTTTAGAAGGCAACAGCTTTTTATTAAGAATGTCTCGGTACATTTGTCCAGTCATCCTTCCTTCAATTATATGAAGTTTAACAGTGCCCGTCCCACACCATGATGTTCCAACCTTCAAACTTCCCTGTTGGCATGTGTTTTGGGGTGATATGCAGTGCCTTTTGGCTTCCAAACATGGTGTTTATTAGGACATCCAAAAAGTTCAATTTTGGTCTTATTTGACCAGACTATACTCTCCCAGTATTTCAAAGGCTCAGCTAAATATTGTTGAGCAATCTTTAAATTCACTTGAAGAATGCGCTTTTTGTTCAACAATGGAGTCTTTCGTGGTGAGCCTACAGACCATGGAGGTTGAGTACATTACATATTGTTTTCTTTGAAACAATTGTACTTGCTGATTCCACGTCTTTCTGTAGTTTTCCACAGGTAGTCTTGGCTCTTTGACAACACTTATGATAATTCTTTTCCCTCCTCTGTCTAAAACCTTGTGGGGAACACCTGGTCATTGCAAGTTTATGGTGAAATAATGTTCTTTCTATTTTTATATTATTATTATATTTATTTATTTATAGAGCACCATTGATTCCATGGTGCTGTATATGAGAAGGGGTTGCATACAAAATACATGTACAAGTTGCAATAGACAGACTGGTACAGAGGGAAGAGGACCCTATTTTATAGGCTATTGGTGAGGAGACTGAAGGTGGGGCAATGGTTAGGCAGCAGCTGCAGTGGTGGTGAAGTGGCAGCTCCAGCAGTGGTGAGGTGGCAGCTTTGATGATGGTGAGGTGGCAGCTCCGGTGGTGGTAGTGCAGTGAGGTCATGGGAGACTATAGGCATTTCTGCACAGATGAGCTTTCATGTTCCATTTGAAGCTTGTAAGTGTAGCAGATAATCTGATGTCTGATGTGTTGAGGCAGCGAGTTACAGAAAATGGGGGATGCTCGGGAGAAGTCTTGGAGGCGGTTGGGTAAGGAGCGAATGAGTGAGGAAGACAGAAAAAGATCTTGGGAGGATCGGAGATTACGTGTTGGAGTGTATCGGGAGATTAGTTTGGTGATGTACGGAGACAAATTAAGGACGGCTTTATAAGGCGGAGTTAGTAGTTTGAATTGGATACGATGGAGAATTGGGAGCCAATGGAGGGATTTTGCAGAGAGAAGTGGGATAATAGGGAGGAGTAAGGTGGATCAGTCGGGCAGTAGAGTTAAGGACAGGAGAGTTGCAAGTGCGTTAGCAGGGAGGCTGCAGAGGAGAATTTTGCAGTAGTCAAGGCGCGAGATTATAAGGTCATGCACTAGAATTTTCATAGATTGAGAATTGAGGTTAGGTCGGATTTTTGAAATATTTTTTAGTTGAAAATGGCAGGAGGTGGTGAGGGATTTGATGTATGGTATGAAGGACAAGGCAGAGTTGAATGTTGCTCTGAAGCAGTGGACTTCGGGTACTGGGGAGAGCTTGATGTTGTTTATAATAATAGATAGATCAGTTAGGGAGGATAGGTGAGATGACGGAAAGATGAGTAGTTCAGTTTTGGCCACATTGAGCTTTAGGAAGCGAGAAAAGAAGGAGGATTTGGCCGATAGACACTTCGGGATTCTGGACAGCACAGATGTGACATACTTTCAAATTTTGTCTCCAACAGTGCTCACTGGAACTTTCAGTTGTTTAGAAATTGTTCTGCAATCAATGCCATCAGTATGTTTTGCAACAATATGATTGCAAAGGTCTTGAAACAGCTCACTGGTTATCCATGAGGAGATATTTTTTGTGTGGATCTTCAAGAATGAGATTATTTTTTTCACTAAGTGGAAAAATTGCGTTCTAATTAATGATATATTTCAGCTGGTGTTACACCAGACCAGACTATCCCTCACTATACGTGCCCTACAAAGTGGAATAATGATTTTTAAATAAGTGAAAATAAAGTATTAATCTTTTTTTAACTAAAGATGGAATTTTGTCTACATATAGTCAATCATCTTCTTGATTGTGCATCTTTCTCTTTTTTTCTTTGGATTGAGTGGTCGGCTTCCACACTTCTCCGTGCAGACTGATCCTTGCAAACCTTATTCCACAAAGATCTACAAATACCGGAAAGCTGGCAATTATTTCTATTTTTATTATAAACTATGATGCTGTTCACATGTCCATGTATTTTTTCTTCCCATGTGGACTGACTTGTCCAATTTTAATCAAAGGTACAGATTAAAATCACTCATACAGGTGTTTGGCTCTGTGAAATATATGGATTCACAACTATGTGTAATCTGTTTGTAATCTGTTATTAACTTTGCAATTCGGGGTTGTTGTTTTGCAATATTGTTTCATGCAAAAAAATGACTGATGGCAACATCTGACAAACGGAAGACAAGATGCTGATGAACACTTGATCCAGTAGATTGTTGAACATTTATCTGTTTTATTTTGTGTCTTTTCATGTAAAGAAAAATGTGGACATATGTATGAGGCCTAAGTGCATCACAACAATGCACCATGCCAAAAACATAAAACGCTATGGCTTATTACCTTAACAACATAACATGCTGCCTTGTCTAGCAAATGATAGTCCTGGAATATGACCCTATTGTTGAGTGAAAGGAGAAAGGTGAATTACCACTCCATTTAGACAGTATCTGTCTAAGTTTGGGTTCACATGTTGTTTGACCCCACATTTGAGACATTGTGAGCTGAAAAAACAAGATTTAAAGGATTTTTAACTGAGCTCCTGACAAAGCCCTAGTAGAGCCATTCGCTAAAATGAAGTAGATGGAGAACCTTTTTTCTCCATCTGGCCACTGTTCCAATAGTGTTAACTTTTTTAGGTGGACGGAAAAGCGTGGTATACTATGCATTTGTGTCTAATTTAAAAAGATAGACACTGCCAGATCAGAGGCTATAGTGAGTACAAAAAGGCTCTGCCTTATTTTAGGGAATAGCTTAGGCCTAAGACACACGGCATGAAAATCAGACCGAGTGGAGTGCGATAAAATATTGCATTCCACTCGGATGAATATTACTCTATGTGTTATCACTAGAGTTGAGCGTGGTTCGTGGTTCGTGGTTCTCCAGTTCGCGGTTCGAGTGATTTTGGGGGCTGTTCTAGATCGAACTAGAACTCGAGCTTTTTGCTAAAAGCTCGATAGTTCTAGATACGTTCGAGAACGGTTCTAGCAGCAAAAAGCCAAGCTAATTCCCAGCTGGCTTTTCGCTGTAATAATGTAAGTCACTCTGTGACTCACACTATTATGAAATTTCAGCGTATAGTGTGCGGGGACAGCGCATTCAGATCACTGCTGCTGGGATAATGGCGATCGCCATTTTTTTTTTCTGTTCTTCCATCCCTCCCTAAGCGCGCGTGTAGTGGGGCGGGCCAGCATGTCAGCCAATCCCAGACACACACACACAGCTAAGTGGACTTTTAGCCAGAGAAGCAACGGCATGTGTGATAGGATGTCCATGTCACATGTCCCTGCATTATAAATACAGGCATCTGCCCGTCTGGACGCCATTATCTGCTTTCTGCATCTGGGTGTCAGACACCGCAGGTGCAGCTCCTGTCTCCGATACTGCTGTGTACGCTCTACACACAGTGCTATACAGAATAGGGATAGAAGTTTCTTTCAGCCCTTCTAAGGGCTAATTACAGCAGGCTCAGAGACATAGGTGACAGTCAGGTCCGTGGAAAGAGTTTTTAACAGCTACAGATAAGAGCGTCTGTGTAGCTAAGGTCAGAGAGTTCCTTGCTGCATTTCACCATTAGGAGGGATAGAAAGTAAGGCTTCCTTTCCTCTACACTGACCCACAACCCTGGCACTGTACCCTCCTGCCCTTTGCACACTCAAGCTCATTGTTACTAAGCCATTATACTAGCAAACACTGAGGAAACTTATTGGCATTCTAAAAGTGGCTGTTGGACTTCATTAGTGTCCCACTAGTGCAAATCTATTTGCAGCACCTCTACATTGCACAGTCAAGCTTATTGTTACAAAGCCATTATAATACCAAACACTGAGGAAAATTAGTGGCATCCTAAAAGTGGCTGTTGGACTTCATTAGTGTCCCACTGGTGCAAATCTATTTGCAGCACCTCTGCATTGCACACTCAAGCTCATTGTTCCAAAGCCATTATAATACCAAACACTGACGAAACTTAGTGGCATCCTAAAAGTGGCTGTTGGACTTCATTAGTGTCCCACTGGTGCAAATCTATTTGCAGCACCTCTGCATTGCACACTCAAGCTCATTGTTACAAAGCCATTATAATACCAAACACTGAGTAAACTTAGTGGCATCCTAAAAGTGGCTGTTGGACTTCATTAGTGTCCCACTAGTGCAAATCTATTTGCAGCACCTCTACATTGCACACTCAAGTTCATTGTTACAAAGCCATTATAATACCAAACACTGAGGAAACTTAGTGGCATCCTAAAAGTGGCTGTTGGACTTCATTAGTGTCCCACTAGTGCAAATCTATTTGCAGCACCTCTACATTGCACAGTCAAGCTTATTGTTACAAAGCCATTATAATACCAAACACTGAGGAAAATTAGTGGCATCCTAAAAGTGGCTGTTGGACTTCCATTAGTGTCCCACTGGTGCAAATCTATTTGCAGCACCTCTGCATTGCACACTCAAGCTCATTGTTCCAAAGCCATTATAATACCAAACACTGAGTAAACTTAGTGGCATCCTAAAAGTGGCTGTTGGACTTCATTAGTGTCCCACTGGTGCAAATCTATTTGCAGCACCTCTGCATTGCACACTCAAGCTCATTGTTCCAAAGCCATTATAATACCAAACACTGACGAAACTTAGTGGCATCCTAAAAGTGGCTGTTGGACTTCATTAGTGTCCCACTGGTGCAAATCTATTTGCAGCACCTCTGCATTGCACACTCAAGCTCATTGTTCCAAAGCCATTATAATACCAAACACTGAGTAAACTTAGTGGCATCCTAAAAGTGGCTGTTGGACTTCATTAGTGTCCCACTACTGCAAATCTATTTGCAGCACCTCTGCATTGCACACTCAAGCTCATTGTTACAAAGCCATTATAATACCAAACACCGAGGAAACTTAGTGGCAACCTAAAAGTGGCTGTTGGACTTCATTAGTGTCCCACTAGTGCAAATCTATTTGCAGCACCTCTGCATTGCACACTCAAGCTCATTGTTCCAAAGCCATTATAATACCAAACACTGAGGAAACTTAGTGGCATCCTAAAAGTGGCTGTTGGACTTCATTAGTGTCCCACTAGTGCAAATCTATTTGCAGCACCTCTGCATTGCACACTCAAGCTCATTGTTCCAAAGCCATTATAATACCAAACACTGAGGAAACTTAGTGGCATCCTAAAAGTGGCTGTTGGACTTCATTAGTGTCCCACTGGTGCAAATCTATTTGCAGCACCTCTGCATTGCACACTCAAGCTCATTGTTCCAAAGCCATTATAATACCAAACACTGAGTAAACTTAGTGGCATCCTAAAAGTGGCTGTTGGACTTCATTAGTGTCCCACTACTGCAAATCTATTTGCAGCACCTCTGCATTGCACACTCAAGCTCATTGTTACAAAGCCATTATAATACCAAACACTGAGGAAACTTAGTGGCATCCTAAAAGTTGCTGTTGGACTTCATTAGTGTCCCACTAGTGCAAATCTATTTGCAGCACCTCTGCATTGCACACTCAAGCTCATTGTTCCAAAGCCATTATAATACCAAACACTGAGGAAACTTAGTGGCATCCTAAAAGTGGCTGTTGGACTTCATTAGTGTCCCATTAGTGCAAAGATATTTACAGCACCTCTGCATTGCACACTCAAGCTCATTGTTACAAAGCCATTATAATGCCAAACACTGAGGAAACTTAGTGGCATCCTAAAAGTGGCTGTTGGACTTCATTAGTGTCCCACTGGTGCAAATCTATTTGCAGCACCTCTACATTGCACACTCAAACTCATTTTTACTAAGCTATTATACTAGCAAACTGTGCTGCCATTTTAAGGGCCATAGTTTCATTGTCCGGGATAGTTATTGTTGTTTATTCTGCTGTCAATAAAGGTAGACCACCGCTGCAATCTACACCACCTCTCAATTTTTACTACCACATTTTAAGTGGACATTCTTGTCGCTAGCAAAATGAGTGGCAAAATGACAGATGCTGGTGGAAAGGGGAACAGGCGTGTTGGAAAAGGAAAAAAAGTTTGTGTCCGTTGGGAAGGTGGCAAAGCTCCATTAACATCTGCTGAAGATAGGCCATGTTCCAGCAAAAGTAAGATGTCTACTACTTTCCGTGGACAATCGGATGTGCTCCCTTTTTTACGAACACGAACAACTGGAACAAAGGTAGATGTTGCCCAAAAAAAGAAGATGCTTGAATGGATCTCAAGTGGTCTAACAAGTGCCCTCTCCTCCACCTCAACTACCGCATCTAAAAAAAACCAGTCCTCTGAGTTGTGATCCCAATCACACTTGCTTTTTCCCAGCTCTCAAGTCTCCATCTGCCCTGCACAGTATGGTGGAACAGAGATGGCTGAGTCTGCAGAGCTGTTCAGTCACACTATAGCCTGGGAATCAGAGGTCTGCTCCCAAGCTACAGTGAGTACAGACCAGGAAATGGTCTGCAGTGATGCCCAGAACCTTTGTGACTCAGATTCAGGCCGTGATGACCAAGTTTCTGAGCATAATGTTGACCCTTATTCACAAACTGAAACACCTGTTGTAATAGACAATGAGGAACATACTGATGACGATGAGACGCAGATACCAGATTGGGATGACAACTTTAATATTCAGTCAGGGCAGGAAGAGGCTCGGTCTGAGGGGGAGGGGAGTGCAAACACAACGCTTGATGAGGAACTTCCAGATCCCACCTACTGTCAACCCACAGTCAGGCAATCGAGGAGGTCAACAGAGGCGGTGGAAGAGGATGCTACTGACGACGAAGTTACCTTGCACCTTCCTGGACAGAGGAGGAGTACTGGTTGCACGTCTACAACTGCATCCTCAGCCACCACTCTGCCTCTGAGCACTAGTCGGGGGGACTCAGCAGGTCGCATGCCCTCTAAGCCTCGTGATTCTGTTAGTAGAGGGCAAAACCTCAGCAGTTTGACAACTTCTTCCATGAATCGTCACATGAATAAATATCATATGTCCCAGTGGGAAGCTCACCGTGCTGCAATGCGGCCTAGCGGAGCGGACCATCCACCGCCTGCCCCTTCCAGTGCATCCGCACGCTCTTCATCTTCTAGGACTGTGGGGACAGCTGTCACACCTGGTTTTCCACGCACAACTTCCATCACTGTAACCGCAACAGGCAGTTTGCTTGGTAGGTCATCAGTTGGTTTGGAAGGGGAAACAAGTGCGTGTGTACAGCTCTCTCAGACATCGATAGCACCAACGTTGGATGAAGGCAACATCATGTCTACGCCTGCACTTTCCTCACAAACCTGCATTTTTCCAGGGACACCCTACTCACCGCCGTCTACACACAGCAGCCAGATCTCTGTCCCTCAGATGTGGACAAATAAAAGGCCATTTCCTGCGACCCATGACAAAGCTAAGAGGTTGACTATATCCCTCTATAAGCTCTTGGCTACCGAAATGCTGCCTTTCTGCCTGGTGGACACACAGGACTTTAGAGACCTTATGTCTGTCGCCATGCCCCAGTACCCGATGCCCAGTCGCCACTACTTCTCTAAGAAAGGTGTGCCCGCGCAACACCAGCATGTCGCACACAACATCACCGATTCCTTGAGAAACTCTGTGTGTGAACGGGTGCATTTCACCACCAATACTTGGACCAGTAAGCATGGACAGGGACGTTACATGTCGCTGACTGGGCACTGGGTAACTATGGTGATAGATGGTGAAGGGTCTGCTGCACAAGTCTTGCCGTCCCCACGACTTGTGTGTCAATCCTCTGTCTGTCCAAGGTCCTCCACTGCTTCTGCCTCCTCAACCTCGTCTAAGTCCTCCACTTCCGCCCCAAGGCTGCCTGGTCAGGCCACCAGCGTTGCAACTGCGCAGAAGGAATCATGCACCCCTCATTACTATGCTGGCAGCAGAGCGCAACGGCATCAGGCGGTCTTTGTCTTGAAATGTATTGGAACTAAGAGTCACACAGCCGCTGAGTTGTGGGCAGCTCTGGAGACTGAGTTTTGTAAATGGTTGTCTCCACTCAACCTGCAGCCTGGTAAGGCTGTGAGCGACAATGCTGCAAACCTGGGTGCAGCCCTTCGCCTGGGCAAGGTGACAAACGTGCCTTGTATGGCTCACGTGTTGAACCTTTTTGTTCAGCAATTTTTAACACACCATCCCGGCCTAGATGGCCTTCTGAACAGGGCACGAAAACTGTCTGTTCACTTCTGTCGTTCAACCGCCGCAGCTGAGCGACTTGCATCACTCCAGAAGTCTTTCGGCCTGCCGGTTCATCGCCTGAAATGCGATGTGCCGACATGCTGGAATTCGACTCTCCACATGTTACAGCAACTGTGGCAGAACAGCCGAGCCCTGGTGCAATATGTCATGACGTATAGCCTGGGCCAACGAGATGCAGAGGTGGGGAAGATCACCCTGATGGAGTGGTCTCAGATCAAGGACCTATGCACCCTTCTGCACAGTTTCGACATGGCGACGAATATTTTTAGCGCTGACAATGCTATTATCAGATGACAATTCCATTCATTTACAAGCTGGAGCACACGCTAAACACTATTCGGACTCAGGGGGTGGGACAACAGGAAGGGGAGGAACTAAAGGAGGATTCATATGCACCGGAGACAACAACATCACCATGGTCCAGACGTTCATCATCACCAAGGCGGCGGGCATGGGACCATGGGGGACAGGGATCAACAAGGGCACATGGTAGCAGGGGAAATGTTGAGGAAGGTGCAGGAGAACATGAAGAAATGGAGGACGAACTGTCCATGGACATGGAAGACTCAGCGGATGAGGGAGACCTTGGTCAAATTTCAGTTGAAAGAGGTTGGGGGGAGATGTCAGAGGAAGAAAGAACGGTTAGCACCTCTATGCGACAAACACAGCGTGGACTTGGTAAGCATGGCTGCGCCAGACACATGAGTGCCTTCTTGCTGCACTACGTCCAACATGACCCTCGTATTGTCAAAATTAGAAGTGATGATAAGTACTGGCTTGCCACACTATTAGATCCCCGGTAGAAGTCCAAATTTTGTGACATAATTCCAGCCATAGAAAGGGATGCACATATGCAGGAGTATCAGCAAAAGCTGTTACTCGATCTTAACTCGGCTTTTCCACCAAACACCCGTGGTGCACGGAGTGAATCTTCCAGGAGTATCTCCAAATGAACATCGATGCCATGAGTTTGCAAATGGAGCCTTGCTCATTTTGGGCTTCAAATCTTGAAAAATGGCCAGAGCTCTCCACTTACGCCTTGGAGATCTTGTCGTGTCTAGCTGCCAGCGTTGTCTCTGAACGTGTCTTTACTGCTGCTGGGTGTGTGCTGACAGATAAGCGCACGCGTCTGTCCAGTGACAATGTGGACAGACTAATGTTCATCAAAATGAACAAGTCATGGATCCACAAGGAATTTACTACCCCTGTGTCATCCTAGGGAGAGTAAATGCTTGTGTATTTTGAATGTGCTTGATGCAAATCTACCTGTGAAGTGTAAAACTGGGGCACAAGTGCTGCCACTGAAGGGGTGGGTGTCTGTGTGGCCCAATTTTTGGAAAAAAGGGAGACTCCGCTTGGAGTAACCCTTGCTTACTGTGTTTTTAAAAAGGAGCCAAGATGAACATGTCATGGTTCAGCAAAGACTTTGCTACCTACCCCGGTGTCATCCTGGGGACGGTTAAGGATGGCGTATTTTTGAATGTGCTTGATGCATATCTACCTGTGAAGTGTACAACTGGGGCACAAGTGCTGCCACTGAAGTGGTGGGTGTCTGTGTGTCCCAATTTTTGGAAAAAAGGGAGATTCCGCTTGGAGTAACCCTTGCTTAATGTGTTTTTAAAAAGGAGCCAAGATGAACAAGTCATGGTTCAGCAAAGACTTTGCTACCTACCCTGGTGTCATCCTGGGGACGGTTAAGGATGGCGTATTTTTGAATGTGCTTGATGCAAATCTACCTGTGAAGTGTACAACTGGGGCACAAGTGCTGCCACTGAAGGGGTGGGTGTCTGTGTGGCCCAATTTTTGGAAAAAAAGGGAGACTCCGCTTGGAGTCACCTTGCGGTGTTTTAGATGATGTTAGAAAGGCATGCCATGCCTATATCTGTGTCTCGTCCTCTTTTTCCTCGTAACGCTGTTTTGTTTTCGCATGAGAATTTGTTCTAGTCACTTTCCCATGTGTTTGTGTTGTGTTGTGAGTTGTTTGTCACCTTTTGGACACCTTTGAGGGTGTTTTCTAGGTGTTTTTATGTGTTTGTGATTGCCTCCCATTGTTTCCTATGCGGTTCAAGTGGTTCGCCAAACCGGTTCGCCGAACCGAACTCGAAAGAGACCTCCGTTCGGCGAACTGAACTCAAGCCGAACCACGACCGGTTCGCTCATCTCTAGTTATCACCCACGAGCCATTATTTTCTTGGCCCCAATCGGATCGAGAAAACGATTGCAGCATGCTGCGACTGTAATGCGAGACTCTTTCTCTCACACCCTTTCAAGTCTATGGGGCGAGAGAAAGATTGCACTTCACTCGCGGTACATCGGTGTACCGCGAGTGCAGTGCGAGAATGGCAATAGCCGGCTACGGAGGAGAGAGGGAGATAAATCCCTCCCTCTCCTCCTCCGTGCCGGCCTGCCCTTCCTCAGCACTGGCCAGCCCCTCCTCAGTGCCGGCCCGCCCCCTGCAGCTGAGGTCTGATCGCATGATTGGACCTCAGTCGCAGTGACACTTGCGTGACACTTGGCTCCTGCTGTGCTGCCAGCGTGAGTGTCATGGATCTCGTGTGGCCCCGTCCTTAGTCAGGGGCTTAAATTCAATTAAATTTCAGATAAAAGCCACTTGGAGTCTTGGATATGTGGTCAAATGTAATGTTGTTGCAAGATAATTTAAATGAGTTTAACTTTTCGATGTGTCTTCTTGTCTAAACCCAGAGATAGTGATCTCATGAGTTTTTCCGTCTGACCTGTGACATTATTCAAATACTACTAAGTTTTGGTTGAATAATACAGGCATGCAGTAGCCAGATAATTGCTCCATATGTAAAGTAATTAATTTGCTATATAATTGACAGTAAAAGGGTTGCATTATTGGGCCGTGTGTGACCACATAGGTTATACACCTGTAACATTAGCCCTAATTGGGGATATTTCAAATATAACACATAGGTTTGAAAACTTTCTAATTCCCATATTCCTGAACATTTCTCAGGAAAAAACCTAAGTGTCTCGATACTGTCTTCTGCATCAGAAGAGATCTGCTGTATGAAATATCAAATATTAGTTTTAATTGGAATCTTGAAAAGAAAGAAAAATCACATTGTAACTTTGTTTTTTATGCAATGTGAAATAAAAAAATAACAAAAGGAAGAAAAATTGTAAAATTAATTTAAAAAAGTATACGGTAATATGGCCTCGCCACTGCATAATCCAAAAATTGATACCATCTGAAGCGTAAACTGTCGTCCCCTGCAATAAATCAAGCCTTGTATTGGCCTGTAATATTTACAATTTAATTAAAAAATCATAAAATGTGTCACTTTTATCTATTGAAAAGAAATCTGGAAACTACTACTGATTTGCAAAGTTAATCATTAACTCCTAATGATCTGATTTCTACTCCAAAAGGTTAGCCAGCAACAGTCCATGAGATAAGATGTGTAAAGTAGTAATATAGCACGGCCAAAATCACAATGTTATTAGTGGCTAAATTCATTCTCACATTTCCTGTTTTAACAAGGATTCCAGATATTGAAAAGTTTACCTTCGAAACCTTATTTTTGAGGTTTATACCTATCTGCTTTGTCTAGTTCATGCTACATGTTCAATGTACCATCTTTCCTGGCCAAGAGAATACACATTGTTGTCTGCAGTTTGCTAAAGATCATCTGGACAAGCAAGAAGGGTATTGGAACTATGTTTTAGTGGATGGGAACAAAATAGAACTTTTTGGTTAAAAGGAACCTGTAACCAGATTGTGTGACTATAAGCTGCGGCCACCACCACCGGGCTCTTATATACACTATTCTAACATGCTGTATATAAGAACCCAGGCCGCTGTGTAGAATGTAAATGACTTTATAATACTTACCTAGATGGTCGGTTCGGTGCAGAGTGGTCAAATGGGTGTCTCCGTTTTCTGGGTGCGGCTCCTCCCCTTTCGTCCTTCTTTATCCCTCTTCTTCTGAAGCCTGGGTGCATGACAAATCCTACGTCATTCACACAGGCATTGAGGTTCTGCGCAGGAGCCTTTTGATCTGCCCTGAGCAGGGCAGATCAAAGTATTGTAGTGCGCCTGCGAAGGACCTCAATGTCGGCACGTGTGCATGACGTAGGACGCGTCATGAATCCAGGCTTCAGAAGAAGGAGGACAAAGATGGCTCCAATACCGGAGAATGGAGCCACCCATTCGACCAGTCTGCACTGTAACGACCACTTAGGTAAGCATTATAAAGTCATTTTTACGTTCTACACAGTGGCCTCGGTTCTTATATACAGCAGGTTAAAATGCTGTATATAAGAGCTCACTGATGGTGGCCGCAGCTTATAGGGGCCAAATCTGGTGACAGGTTCCCTTTAAACTGAGAAGTTTTATGTTCTAAAAAGAAAAACGCTGCATTACAGCATAAAAACAACATACGATCTGTAAAACACAATGGTGAAAGTATATTGTTCCCAGTCTATTTTAATGCATCTGGCCAAGGGTGACTTGCCACCATTGATGGAACAATTATTCTGAATTTTATCAGCAAATTCTAAAGGAAAATTAAGAACACCTGTCTATGAAAGGAATGTCAAGAGAATGTTGGTCATGCAGGAAGACAAAGACCCAAAGCACACAAGTTGTTCTACAAAAAAAATATTAAAAAAGAATAAATAACAAAAGAATAAAGTTACAGTTTTGGAATGGCCAAGTCAACGACTTGCTCTTACTCCTCCAAAATTGTTATGGAAGGAACTAAATCAAGAAGTTCATTAAAGAAAACCCAGCAATTTAATAGAGTTGAAGCTGTTTTTAGGGAGACATTGGCTAAAATTTAAAGCCAAGGTGCAGAATTAATCAATAATTGCCAGAAACATTAAGTGAATGTGTACAACAAAATATTTTTCAGGCAAATTCTGCCACAAAAAACAACTTAAAATCTTCACCAAAAAACACTCAAAAGAATGAACATATGCATTTCTTTGTAAAAAATTACTTGCTGTGCATATGTTTTGGCTTTTGAACAATTTTTGTAATTTCCTCAGGAGTCAGGAAAAAGCATCAAGCAGTTAAAAGAAGTAATCTGACTATCTTTAAAACATTTTAAGTTAAGAAGACAATCTACCCTTTGCTATTAAAGTCAATGGGAAATCTGAAAACATGGCTAGAAGACACCCAGAAGAGCGTTTTCCAAACAAGGAGCCTTTTTCTCATCATGTTGTATACAAGAAGCCATTTTGTCCTAGCGTAATGAATCAGGAGTCTACATAAACACTCCCCTAATCTATAGAGGTAAGAAGTGCAACGGGAGTAGTTCTCAGCTATTGATCCTTCTGAGAAGGGTTATAAGTGAGTATAAAAACCTAACCTCTACTCCTGGTCTCTGCAGAGGATCATCTTTCACACACTCATGAATACTCTAAAATGATTTGGGTGAGATCTTTGCTTTTAACATTTTACCCTATCAAATTGTAATTATTTGTTTTTGGCCTATACCTGGGCTCCAGCAAGCACTGACAAGGTTGCCATTTAGGTCCAAAACTACTTGGACACAGGTCTGGACATTTTAAATGCTCGTAAAAACATATTGAAGATACAGTTATAATCAATATGGGCTTAAAGTGCAAACGCTCAGTTTTAATTTGAAGCTATTCACATTGTAATTGGCGTATGGGTGTAGGAATTACAGCTCTTTAATATAAGGTTGAATCTTTTTCCAGTCACCAAAAAGTAATTGGACAATTATCTCAAAAGCTCTTTAATAGGTTGCACTGGCTATTCCCTCATTAATCCAGTTAAGTAGGTAAAAGGTATGGAGCTGATTTCATGTGTGGCATTTGCATTTGGAAGCTGGTGCTATGAACCCACAACATGGGGACAGAGGAGCTCTTTATGGATGAGAAACAGACCATTATTAGGCTTAAAAAAGAAGAAATCTATCAGAGAAATAACAAAAATGTTAGGAGTAGCCAAATCAACAATTTGCTACATTCTGCAAAAAAAAAAAGCGGACCAGTAAGCTTGGTAACTCAAAAGACCTGGACGTTCATGGAACACAATGGTGGTGAATGATAGCAGAATCCTTTCCATGGTGAAGAAAAAATGTTCTCAACATCCACACAAATGAAGAATACTCTCCAGAAAGTAGGTGTTTAATTACCTAGGTCTACAATACAGCCAATATTTCATAAGAACAAACACAGAGTGTTCCATAAAGAGGTGCAAACCATTAATTAGTCTTAAAAATAGAGAGGCCAGATTAGACTTTGTCAAAAATTATCTACAGAAGCCGCCCAGTTATGGAAAAGCATTCTTTGGATAGTGGAAACTAACATCAACCTTAGAATGATGGAAAAAATAAATCATGGAGAGGCTTGAAACTGCTCATGCTCACCATATCCTCTGTAAAACATGCTGGAGGCAGTGTGATGGCCATGTATGAAGTGCATCCAATGGCTCCTGGGTCACTAGTGTTTATTGATGATGTGACTGAAAACACTAGCAGCCTTGTGAAAGCTGAAGTGCATAGGAATACACTTTTTATTCAGATGCAACAAAATGCAGCAAGGTTGTTTGGATGGTACGTCACAGTACAATGAGAATGACCCAATGCATGCTGCAAAAGCAACCCAGGAGTTTTTTACGGCAAAGAAGTGAAAGATTCTGCAATGGCTGAGTCAATCACCAGATCTTAACCTCCTCAAACACAAATTTGACATGTTGAATTCAAAACTTAAGGCAAAATGACAAGCAAACAATCAAGGAACAACTGAAGTCAGCTACAGTAATGGTCTGGCAAAACATCACAAAGGAGGAAACCCAGCATTTAGTACGTCTATGGCTTCCAAACTTAAGGAAGTCACTGCCTACAAAGGATTCTTTACAAAGTACTAATAATGAATATTTCAATTATCGTAAGGTAAATTTGTTCAATTACTTTTGAGCCCCTAAAATGAAGAGGCGTTGGAAATTTTGGGCTTGACCACAGAAGTAGAAATCACTATTTAGATGAGGAGATGGCAATTGTGGGCTGGACCACAGAAATAGAAATCACTATTTAGATGATGAAATGGCAATTTATGGCTGGACCATAGAAGAAGTCACTATTTAGATGATGAAATGGCAATTTGTGGTTGGACCACAGAAGTAGAAATCACTATTTAGATGATGAAAAGGAAATTTTTGACTGAATCACAGAAGTAGAAATCAGGATTTAGATGATGAAATGACAATTTTTGGCTGAAATACAAAAGTACTAATCAGGATTTAGATGATGAAATATCGATTTGGGGCAGGCTGCAGGACCACAGATTTCCCTATCAGACTTTTGATGCTGAAATTTAAATCGCTGGCAGGAGCACAGGATTAACAATCAGGATTTAGATGCTGAAATGTTGATTGGTGCCAGGAGCACAGTTATTATGATATATTGTATTTATTATTGTATTTATTTGTATTTATATGCAGCAGCACTGTCCCCAATCTGTAGCAGTCTCAAAATGGTGATGACGCCACATCACATGTCCGTTTCTTATATGCAGAGGGAGATGTGATTTAGGCAGCCAATGACACAAGCCCCTGTGTTTGAACATTGTGGATGGTTTCTGCACTCTGATTGGCTGCCGGAACATCCACACATTAAGTTTAGAAGAAAAAAACAGTCCGACACTCCTCTGACTTCTCCCCACCCCCTCCCCTCATCAAACACGTCCCCACTAATCATACAGCATCACTATCATAGTCAAGGTCATATTATAGAAGAAAATAATTAGTGTACTGCAAACAGTGACCGAACAATACCAAACATTGCCGAGTTTTGAGATAAGTGCTTGGGCTTCCGAACCCAAATCCAAATGGGCAAGGATTGTGATGAATTTGAGATTGGCGAACTTTTTTCAAACAAGTTCGCTCATCTCTAGTGTGAACAAGATAATGGTTGTTGTATGTCCCATGTAAAACAGTTCATTCTCTCAATGTCTGAAGGGTTTGAAAATTTAAAGTTTCAAGCCAACCATTAGCAACCAGAGGCTCAGGCATTCATTTAAAGAATATCCACCTATAGTTTGCACCAGATAGAGGGTTTCTGGACAGCTTCCTTGTAGAGCAAATACTATTTTGCATAGTTAATCAACAGAAAAGAGTTTGTCAATAGGAATTACATTAAGGATAATATCACATCTTATTAGACTGTAACAGGAACCACTGAGATGTATGATGGAATAATGTACGCCTATTTGCGTACCAAATCTCATCATTTACAAAAGGTTTAACACCTTTGAACATGTCACTGAGTTGTTTGCATAATTGCTGGTGAGATGGATGAGAACTTTGTCAGTTGAATTGTGATGCTATCACTGTTTTAGAAGTGTTATCATCACTTAGTTGATTCATGGATGTGTGACACTGAAAACGTTTAACACTTTGTACCTTGGAAAAATTTCATCAGACCAAGTGACACACAATGAAGCGCATCCACTTTATAAGGATCATGCATGGTACCTGACTAGGACAAGCTTGGCACAGATCAATTCTGATTACATAGTAATATCATTCCTTCAAAAAGGGGTATTAGGGTTATATGACCTACTAATGGTATGGACACAAGTCTAAAAAGATATCATGAAGATGTCTCCCTCATCTTCCCATTGTTGAAAAATGCACTAGTTTGCACTGCATGACCTTGTGCATACACTGTACAGTTGCATCTCAATGAATTAGAATATTCTCAAAAAGTTCATTTTTTCCACTAATTCAATACAAAAATGGAAAAGCATATATTATGTAGAGTCATTACTCACAGAGGGATCTATTTCAAGTGTTTAATTCTGTTAATGTTGATGATTATGGCTTACAGCCAATGAAAACCCAAAAGTCTAAATAGGTGACCATATTTGATCTTTGGTAGTTCTGTCTTGCCTTACCTACACCTACTATAGCATTTTGGCCCTATATTTATAAATTTACACATACTTTTACCCCTTAATATACCATGTGTTGCACTATATAACATCAATTGGCCCTATTCTATATTATACTATTTGCATGATATGGATATGGCCCAATTGTTTGGGAGACTTTGGGCATATGTGCAATACTTAGATAAATATTTTCATCTTGATTTCGGCACCATATCTATCTGGTGCTTTCAATATTATCTTTTTCTCTACGATAGGTGCTTGTTAGCGGGCAGGATATTTTTTTCTATAGATATTCCTATATACATACTACTTAGATACCAAGGCACTGCATATATATATTGAAATCTATATAGTTTGTCCATATATATATATATATATATATATATATATATATATATATATATATATATATATATATATATATATATATATATATATGTATATATATATCTATATATATATATATATGTGTGTGTGTATGTACTGTGTATATATATATATATATATATATATATATATATATACAGTGCAGACCAAAAGTTTGGACACACCTCATTCAAAGAGTTTTCTTTATTTTTATGACTCTGAAAATTGTAGATTCACATTGAAGACATCAAAACTATGAATTAACACATGTGGAATGAAATACTTAACAAAAAAGTGTGAAACAACTGAAAATATGTCTTATATTCTAGGTTCTTCAAAGTAGCCACCTTTTGCTGTGATTTCTGCTTTGCACACTCTTGGCATTCTCTAGATGAACTTCAAGAGGTAGCCACCGGAAATGGTTTTCCAACAGTCTTGAAGGAGTTCCCAGAGATGCTTAGCACTTGTTGGCCCTTTTGCCTTCACTCTGCAGTCCAGCTCACCCCAAACCATCTTGATTGGGTTCAGGTCTGGTGACTGTGAAGGCCAGGTCATCTGGCGTAGCACCCCATCATTCTCCTTCTTAGTCAAATAGCCCTTACACAGCCTGGAGGTGTGTTTGGGGTCATTGTCCTGTTGAAAAATAAATGATGGTCCAACTAAACGCAAACCGGATGAAATAGCATGATGCTGCAAGATGCTGTGGTAGCCATGCTGGTTCAGTATGCCTTCAATTTTGAATAAATCCCCAACAGTGTCAGCAGCAAAGCACCTCCACACCATCACACCTCCCACTCCATGCTCCACGGTGGGAACCAGGCATGTAGAGTCCATCCATTCACCTTTTCTGTGTCGCACAAAGACACGATGGTTGGATCCAAAGATCTCAAATTTGGACTCATCAGACCGAAGCACAGATTTCCACTGGTCTAATGTCCATTCCTTGTGTTCTTTTAGCCCAAACAAGTCTCTTGTGCTTGTTGCCTGTCCTTAGCAGTGGTTTCCTAGCAGCTATTTTACCATGAAGGCCTGCTGCACAAAGTCTCCTCTTAACAGTTGTTCTAGAGATGTGTCTTCTGCTAGAACTCTGTGTGGCATTGACCTGGTCTCTAATCTGAGCTGCTGTTAACCTGTGATTTCTGAGGCTGGTGACTCGGATAAACTTATCCTCCGCAGCAGAGGTGACTCTTGGTCTTCCTTTCCTGGGGCAGTCCTCATGTGAGCCAGTTTCTTTGTAGCGTTTGATGGTGCTACTGCACTTGGGAACACTTTCAAAGTTTTCCCAATTTTTCGGACTGAATGAACTTCATTTCTTAACCCCTTCAGCCCCTGGCCACTTTCCGTTTTTGCATTTTTGTTTTTTGCTCCCCTTCTTCCGAGAGCCGTAACTTTTTTATTTTTCCGTCAATTTTTCCATATGAGGGCTTGTTTTTTGTGGGACGAGTTGTACATTTAAAAGAAACCATAAGTTTAACCATATAGTGTACCGGAAAACGGCAAAAAAATTCCAAGTGCGGAAAAATTGCAAAAAAAGTGTAATCGTACAATAGTTTTTGGGATATTTTATTCACTATGTTCACTATATGGTAAAACTGATATGTGGGTGTGATGCCTCAGGTCAGTGCGAGTTTTTAGACACCAAACATGTGTAGGTTTACTTGTATCTAAAGGGTTAAAAAAAATCACAAGTTTGTCCAATAAAAGTGGCGCAAGTTTTACGCCATTTTCTGAAACCCGTAGTGTTCTCATTTTTCGAGATCTATGGCTCAGTGATGGCTTATTTTTTGCGTCTCGAGCTGACGTTTCTCATGATACCATTTTTGCGCAGATGCTACATTTTGATCGCCTGTTATTGAATTTTGCGCAAAACTTGCGGCGACCAAAAAACGTAATTTTGGCGTTTGGAATTTTTTTGACGCTACGCCGTTTACTGATCAGATTAATTTATTTTATTTTGATAGATTGGGCATTTATGAACGCGGCGATACCAAATATGTGTATATTTTTTAACCCTTTAATTTTCGATGGGGCGAAAGGGGGGTGATTTGAACTTTTAGGGGTTTTTTTTAAACTTTTTTTTACTTTTTTTTTCATTTTACTAGTCCCCCTAGTGGTCTATAGCGATCAGCAATCCGATCGCTCTGCATTATGTGCAGATCTCAGCTACAGAGCTGAGAACTGCAGATACGGTGCTTTACTTTCAATGCCGGCTGTATTCCAGCATTGAAAGGAAGTGAGTCATGTTAGCTACAGGCATCATCACATGACCCTGTGCTACCATGGCAACCACCGAAAGTCACGTGATCGCGCACGTGACTTCTGGTGGGGGCGGCGGTAAGTAAAAATCATGGCCGCGTGCATATACATCTCACTGCCAGACTTTGGCAGTGAGATGTAAGGGGTTAAATGTTCCGGGTGGAATGCGATTCCACTCGGAACATGCAGGCACACATGTCAGCTGTTAAAAACAGTGTTGTTAATTAACCTCACACGCTCCATGACGGATAGATCCATCAAAGGTCGTGAAGGGGTTAAAGTAATGATGGCCACTCGTTTTTCTTTACTTAGCTGCTTTTTTCTTGCCATAATACAAATTCTAACAGCCTATTCAGTAGGACTATCTGCTGTGTATCCACCAGACTTCTGCACAACACAACTGATGGTCCCAACCCCATTTATAAGTCATGAAATCCCACTTATTAAACCTGACTGGGCACACCTGTGAAGTGAAAACCATTTCCGGTGACTACCTCTTGAAGTTCATCAAGAGAATGGCAAGAGTGTGCAAAGCAGTAATAAAAGCAAAAGGTGGCTACTTTGAAAAACCTAGAATATAAGACATATTTTCGGTTGTTTCACACTGTTTTGTTAAGTATTTCATTCCACATGTGTTAATTCATAGTTTTGATGCTTTCAATGTGAATCTGCAACTTTCAGAGTCATGAAAAAAAAAAAAAAACTCTTTGAATGAGAAGGTGTGTCCAAACTTTTGGTCTATACTGTATATATAATGATTTTATGTCTAGCAGGTCAACAGCTATTGTTCTATTTCTACCACTAATTGCCATCTATTTTCACAATTATTCACTTCTCTGCTAATAAATATTACATTCATGTGGAATGTTTGATCACAATTTTTGTTTCTTTCTTCTTGGTTATTTGGCGATTTGTCCATTTTATTTTGGTCCATATATCTTATGTATGAATTATTATTTATTATTGTGATAGATCCCTTATATCTGTGATCATGAAACTTCCACTACATTTATTTGTGATTTGCCATTCCTTGTCAACCTACTTGATGCCCTCAGTAGACCTCCGTCTGTCTCCTCCACTGACACCTGCATTCTAGTCTTTATGCCTCCAATATGGTTTCCCCAGTTGTATTGGGAGTCCAGTGGAAAGTCAGAACTACATCTTTGCTGTGCTGTGGAGATGTGGGTCAGACTACTTTCTTCTCCTTATGCTGATTTCATGGCCATCTTCGATGCAGAAGGACCACAATGCTAGTCTTAGTGGAGGAGATGCCCTCCTCTAGTCTGACGTCACTCCTGATGAAGAGCAGTGCTGAAATGCTTTCCAAGGTCTAGTAGCATTCCAGCAGGAGGAGGACCATAGGGGAAATATTATATAATCTCTCACTCAGGGCCGTCTCCAAGTTTTTGTGGGCCCCGGGCGGAAGAGTCCCAGTGGGCCCCATAAACACGCAGACACACACACATACACAGATACATACACGTACATATACATATTTAAAGAAAAACTCACAAAAATACATATAAACAGACAAATCTATACAGTCATATACACTGACATACATAGATACACATCATACATGCATACATACAGAGACACACACTGCTATGCTGCATACATACATATAGACAGACACACACATACTGCTCTGCTACATACATACATACATACATACAGACACACACATACTGCTCTGCATGCATACATACAGACACGCATACTGCTCTGCTGCATACATACATGCATACATACACGCATACTGCTTAGCATGCATACATACAGACACGTATACTGCTCTGCTGCATATATACATACATACATACAGACACGCATACTGCTCTGCATGCATACATACAGACACGCATACTGCTCTGCTGCATACATACATGCATACATACAGGCAGACACGCATATTGCTCTGCTGCATATATATATACATACATACAGATACGCATACTGCTCTGCTGCATATATATATACATACATACAGACACGCATACTGCTCTGCTGCATATATATATATACATACATACATACACACATACTGCTCTGCTGCATACATACATGCATACATACAGACAGACATGCATATTGCTCTGCTGCATATATATATATACATACATATAGACACGCATACTGCTCTGCTGCATATATACATACATACATATAGACAGACACGCATACTGCTCTGCTGCATATATACATACATACATATAGACAGACACGCATACTGCTCTGCTGCATATATACATACTTACACATAGACAGACACGCATACTGCTCTGCTGCATGCATATATACATACATACAAACACACACCTTGCTCTGCGGGGCCCACACACGCGGCTCCGGGGGCCACACATGCGGCTCTGCGGGGCCCACACAAGCGGCTCTGCGGGGCCCACACAAGCGGCTCTGCGGGGCCCACACAAGCAGCTCTGCGGGGCCCACACATGCACGGGGTGACAGGGAGGGGTGGGGAGGGAGTGATGTCCCACATACTGATCAGGTCACGGTGCAGATGGGGCCTACACAGCGCTGGAGGGAAGCGATGTGCTGGGGGTCGCTGGCTGGTACTGTGACTCCTTCATCTGTGCGACCGAGCAGGACGCCGGGCGGTAGCTCCACCCGCAGATGATGCTCAATGCAGGAGAACACAGTGAACGCTGTGGTCTGCGGGCCTTAAAGGGCCGGCAGCCACAGTTTCCAGTGCCAAGGACTGCGGTCCCTGGAACTCGGCCCGGGGTAGAACTGACGAGGCCAAGTGGGCCCCCCCAGCTCTCCAGGGCCCCGGCATTTGCCCGGGTATGCCGCGTGCTGACGCCGGCCCTGCTCTCACTCCATCTGATCCTCTTGCCACTTAACCATGGTCTGTACCCAGCACTACTAAGCACTTAGTAAGCAATATCTACTTACCATGCTATGTGGTTTGACAGTTTGGGATGTATTTGTTTGCATTTAGTGGTTTCTTTGGAATCTTATATACTTATACAACTCCGTATTGCCTCCTGCTGCTTAAGGCCTCTGCCACACATACGTGAAAAAAACTGTTTTTTCACGTACATGTTACAGGGGTGGTTTGCTCCTCGTGTGCCGTTTTTGTGGCACGTACGTGTTCTCTGTGTGTTATATGTAATAACACACAGAGAACGGAAAGCTCCGCCTTACCTGCTTCTTCCGGTGCTGTCTGCGGTGCTGAATCCCAGTGTCCGGCACAGGCCACGCCCCGCGGACGCTGCTTCCGGCCTCCAGTGAAGAAGATGCATTGTTCAAAATCACTGGGGAAGTCGGATGCAAGTTACAGCTGCGGCTTGAGACTGCAGGGCTCTTGGAGGTGAGTGTGTTTTTTTTATTTTTAACCTGACACGTGTGTTTCTCCGGCGCGTGTCACATGGGTCCGCATCCACAGTACATTCATGTGACAGCCGTGCTGCCGGTGAAAAACTGACATGTCAGCGTATGGAACTCACGGACACACGTAAGTACGGAACGGACACACGTTCCGTTCCTAAATACTTACGTGTGTCCTAACCATTAGGATTACCTTGGTCCACGTGTGCACATGTCTCCGGTATGTGAGAAAAATGTCAAACACGTACCCGAGGCAGTTGAGTGTGGCAGAGGCCTAAGTCATCTCCCATAAATTGTGTGACACATTATAATTTTTTAACTTTTTACCTGTTTATTCAATAAAGATTACACTTTTTGATACTATGGCTTTTGTTATCCTATAAATTATTGGTCTAATATATACATTTGGATTTTAGCGTATCCTCTTATGCAAATTTGTTCTGTGCTTAAAGAGAACCTGTCACTCACCTGTGTACAATGGGCATCACTGGTCTCAGTCTGGAGCCTTGTCGCTTCTTGTCCTCTTTATTACTTCATGTGGATGATACATCCTACGTCATCCACACAGTATCCTTCATTGCACTCTTGCATACGCGCACTTCTCTGCTTCTGGCATAACAAAGTGTAGTACACATGCGCTGGCATTCTTTGACCTTTACCCGCACCTTTACATTACAGTTCTATGTGCAGGGCAAAGCAGAAGGGCAGATAGAAGTGTGCATGCGCTGGAGCACAATGAAGGCCACTGTGTGGGTGACGTAGGATGTGTCATCCACACAGCGCAGGGAAGGAGGACAGCAATCGTAAGCAAAGAGGAGGCACCAGACTGAGACCAACAATGCCAATAGGACTGGACCGCACCACAGGTGAGAAGGTGACAGGTTTCCTTTCATTGTCATTGAAAAAAATCTTTCTATA
Source organism: Anomaloglossus baeobatrachus (assembly GCF_048569485.1). Lineage (NCBI taxonomy): Eukaryota > Metazoa > Chordata > Amphibia > Anura > Aromobatidae > Anomaloglossus > Anomaloglossus baeobatrachus. Next base: position 76,329,822 of record NC_134355.1, on the reverse strand, counting down.
TCTGATATGCAGTTAGCACCTATGTTTGCTTTAATGTTGGATATCGTAGTGGAGGAAGCTGTAGGAATCAGAGGGCACAAGGAAGATTGACTATACTTAGCAAATGTATAGTGAAATTTCAGTTCCAGGGTAGTAATTTTAGGGAAAAATCACATCATAACTTCTAAGAAGTAACGATCATACAGTAGAATATATTTACAGTGGGACCTTGCAATAAGAGTAACTTGGTTTGAGAGCATTTTGCAAGACAAGCAAAGCTTTATACAAATGTGTAACTTGGTTTAAGAGCAATGCTTTGCAAGAAGAGCAAACACTCACCGTGCACACTTCCGATTCCGTCCTTTCACCGCGCTCTGACCCGCTCTAGAGGTAACTTTCTATACATATTACATACTGTATACTGTATACAATATACCATTGTACAGTACACTATATACTATGTCTATCAATTTGCATTTGTGGATACAGTATTGTACTTTCTGCTAACCAGTAAAGCACATTGCTTGTACTGTAATCTAGTTTCCTATGCAGTTTTCCTACCCCAAATTTGGCTTAGTTCTGCCCTTATTTTGGGGAGAATAAATTTGGGGGTTTATTTTTTGTGTACTGTACTAGAATAAAGGTTGTCATATTTATACATCATTTTTTCTCTGTATAGCATACCTCCCGCACACCAACATCTCTATTGTAAGCTAATGTGCAGTTTTATGTTTTTCACTGTACTGTACGGTATTTTGTATTACTGTACTGTAGTAATTTTATATGAATACAGGACATTATATTGTATTACTGTAATAAATTTGTATAAATACAGTAAATATTTTTGGGTTATGGAACGAATTTGTCTGCGTTTCAATTATTCCCTATGGGAAAATTTGCTTTGATATAAGAGTAACTTGGTTTAAGAGCACAGTCCCGGAAAATATTTGCTAAGTTTACAAACATCAGATGCTTTGTTCTTAAAAAAAAAAAAAAAAAAAGATAAATAAAGAAAGTAAAGTTTGAGCTGAACTCTATAAAAGTAAGACAGCTTTCCCCGTAATGAAATTCCTTTCTATTTCTCTAGGTATGACTCCCTCTGGGCACAAAGGGCATATTTTCTCCATCAGTTAGGACAGCTTATGACAAATAATGATGAGGAATCAATAGACTGAAGGGAAATATTGGGTGAGAAGCTGAATGAATCTAAGAGATAAATTATTGACCACTGGCATTGGACTTCTTTCCATCCTCCTCGATGTTTGTATTCCATCTCACTAACAACCTGAAAGAAAATCAAATATTTTGTTTGGGGGCTTCACTAATATCAGCAACTTTTACTATCTTAATGGCATTTTCATTGATTTGTGCCTTAATGGGAGCTGTATATATTTGATGTTGGTCATTTAAAGTAGATGTGAGTAATAGACTTTCCCACTGAGGATCATAAAGAAGCTTTGGTCTGGCAAGCACAGAAAGCAAACAGAACACGACATTTAATCTACTATTCCGGTGCAGTTATCAGAGGCTAGAAAAAAATTAAAATGTAAAGGTTAGCTTTCTTTCATGCTGACTTGCAGGCTCTCTGGTCATCGGAAAACTCGCAAAAAAAGGCCATCGGCAAAATGACCTTGGTTAAGGCATCACGTGCTGGAAAAAAAATTAAGCCATTATACTAAAGCAGGAGTACAGGTACTAAATCAAGACATTTCCAATAAGCTGCCATAATGGTTATCCATCATAGCCGGCTACATCAGACCGTGGAGACATTGGTGCAGCTAAAGCTGAGACATAAACAATAATAAACCGGGCTTGATGTTTCAGACCTTCAGGAAATTTAAGAACAGTTGATTTTCTTTTGTTTCTTGGATATAGTATTTAAGGGAAAAAATCCGAGGTGACGTGTGAGTGAGCCTTCCACCTCAACGAGCAAGACGACCATATTACTTTTTATATATATATATATATATATATATATATATATATATATATATATATATATATATATATATATATATATATATATATATAACAATAAATAACATTCCTAACACAGATATAATAAATAGGTAGATAATTAGATGTGATATACAATATATCACAAAAGTGATTACACCCCTCATATTTTTGTAGCTACTTTATTCTATCTTTTCATGAAGATATGACACTTTGTTACAATGTAAATTATTCCATGTACAACTTGTATAACTATGTAAATTTAGTGCCCTCAATATAACTCACACACAGTCATTAATGTCTAAACTGAAAATATAAGGAGCGCTGATAGTGTAATACCAACAGATCAGTGAGGTAGATCAGGAAAAATACACTCACCTGAAAAGGTTGTGATAGTCACAACCACTGATAAAGCATAGGATGATGGCGTCTGCTGCAGCCCCACATGGATGTGCATACAAATCAGAGTGAAATGGGGGTTAATGCCGAGCATCAGCCAAAATGAAGATGTAGCACGTTGATGTTATAAACATATTCTTTTATTCCATTGTTCTACGCGTTTCGAGGATATACCTCTTCTTCAGGACCAGTGCATCAACATAGTCCTGTTGATGCACTGGTCCTGAAGAAGAGGTATATCCTCAAAACGCGTAGACCGATGGAATAAAAGAATACGTTTATAACATCAACATGCTACATCTTCATTTTGGCTGATGCGCGGCATTAAACCCCATTTCACTCTGATTTGTATGCACATTAATGTCTAAATGTCTGGCAACCAAAGGGAGTACACCCCTAAATGAAAATGACCAAATTGTGCCCATTTAGCCATTTTTTCCTCTCTGGAGTCATGTAATTCATTAGTTTCCCAAGGTCTCCGGTGTGAATTGAGAGCAGGTGAGTTACATTTGGTGTTATCTCTCACACACTCTCTCATACTGGTCACTTGAAGTTCAACATGGCCCCTCATGGCAAAGAATTCTCTGAGGATCTGAAAAAAAAAAATGTTGCTCTACATAAAGATGGCCTAGGCTATAAGAAGATTGCCAACATCATGAAACTGAGCTATGGCCAAGACTATACAGTTTTATAACAAGGCAGGTTCAACTCAGAACAAGTCTCCACATGGTTGACTATAGATGAATTCAAACAAAAGAATACAGCAGAATTTATAAAATGAAGACACAGCGAAAAAATTGACCAATTTCAGTGAGCCCATCAGCTGTAAGACCAAATATTTATCCAAAACACCTCTCCAGGGCAAAAACCTACAAATGTAGGTAGGATCCATCCATTTAAACAACATTAGCTAATGGGAAGAGGAGCTCATCCAAATATGGAGAAAGTGTCATCACCGCCAACAGTCTACTACAAAAAACTGACCAACACCTCTCATTAGAATAAGGTATCTGTGGACAAGTTCAAGCAGCTGTGATTGCATAATATACAAACAAATCAATACAGTTGCACTCTGTAAGTGCAAAGATGTGTGAAAACATTACTTATGAAAAACGTGGACTGCAATGCTGCTATATAGAATATACTTACAGGATAAACTGAAGGTACTTGGCATACAGAGTGCTGCTGTATTCTTTTGTAGGCTTTACATTTGTAGGCTGTTAGCCCGGGAGAGACATGATTGATAAATATTAGGTTTAGGATCCCATCAAAAAATGGTCACCTTGTTTTGGTGGGTGGGCTCCCATGAATTTGCCAATTTATGCGCTAAGTATATAAATTTTATATGTATATTTGATATAACAGTAATGAAGTGTATATTTCATATATTCAATGTTTTCAAATATCTTAGTGCTTACAGAATGCTGCTGTATTCTTTTGTTTGGCTGGATAGACAGAAAGATGGATGGCTAGATAGATAGAAAGATAGATAGATAGATGGATATTGGATAGATAGATAGAAAGATAGATAGAGGGATAGATAGATAGATAGAAAGAACATATGAAATTTGAACTGCAATGTTTCAATATAGAACATACTTATAAAATGAAGAAAATTGTCAAGGCAAACAAATTGGTCAATTTATGAGATCTCACCAGTAGAGTTGAGCGCGGTTCGAGGTTCGAGGTTCTCCAGTTCTAGGCTCGAGTGATTTTGGGGGCTGTTCGAGATCGAACTAGAACTCGAGCTTTTTGCAAAAGCTCGATAGTTCTAGATATGTTCGAGAACGGTTCTAGCAGCAAAAAGCAGGGCTTTTTACAGCTACAGTGTGCAGGAGCCATCGCTGGCAGCCTGCCAGAAGCTGGTAACCAAGATAAACATCGGGTATCCAACCAAAGCGCTTTGGTTAGTAACCCGATGTTTATCCTAGTTACGTGCAGGAAGCCCACACTTCCCCGCTCAGCTCACTCCGCCCCCTCCTGCCCGCAGCATGTACACATACACACACACACACACACACACACACATGGTCCCGCTCGGCTTACCTGCGGTCGGCCCGGGGGCAGCAGTCCTTGGCACTGGAAACTGTGGCTGCCGGCCCTTTAAGGCTCACTGTGTTCTCCTGCATTGAGCATCATCTGTGGGCGGAGCTACCGCCCGGCGTCCTGCTCGGTCGTACAGATGAAGGAGTCACAGTGCCAGCCAGCGACCCCCAGCACATCGCTTCCCTCCGGCGCTGTGTGGGCCCCATCTGCACCGTGACCTGATCAGTATGTGGGACATCACTCCCTCCCCGCCCCTCCCTGTCCCCCCGTGCGTGTGTGGGCCCCGGAGCCGCGTGTGTGGGCCCCGCAGAGCAAGGTGTGTGTTTGTATGTATGCATGCAGCAGAGCAGTATGCGTGTCTATATGTATGTATATATGCAGCAGAGCAGTATGCGTGTCTGTATGTATGTATGTATATATGCAGCAGAGCAGTATGCGTGTCTGTATGTATGTATATATGCAGCAGAGCAGTATGCGTGTCTGTATGTATGTATATATGTAGCAGAGTAGTATGCGTGTCTGTATGTATGCATGTATGTATGCAGCAGAGCAGTATGCGTGTCTGTATGTATGTATATATGCAGCAGAGCAGTATGCGTGTCTGTATGTATGTATGTATATATGCAGCAGAGCAGTATGCGTGTCTGTATGTATGTATGTATATATGCAGCAGAGCAGTATGCGTGTCTGTATGTATGTATATATGCAGCAGAGCAGTATGCGTGTCTGTATGTATGTATGTATATATGCAGCAGAGCAGTATGCGTGTCTGTATGTATGTATGTATATATGTAGCAGAGTAGTATGCGTGTCTGTATGTATGCATGTATGTATGCAGCAGAGCAGTATGCGTGTCTGTATGTATGTATATATGCAGCAGAGCAGTATGCGTGTCTGTATGTATGTATGTATATATGCAGCAGAGCAGTATGCGTGTCTGTATGTATGTATGTATATATGTAGCAGAGTAGTATGCGTCTCTGTATGTATGTATATATATATGCAGCAGAGCAATATGCGTGTCTGTCTGTATGTATGCATGTATGTATGCAGCAGAGCAGTATACGTGTCTGTATGTATGTATATATGTAGCAGAGTAGTATGCGTGTCTGTATGTATATATATATATATATATATATATGCAGCAGAGCAATATGCGTGTCTGTCTGTATGTATGCATGTATGTATGCAGCAGAGCAGTATACGTGTATGTATGTATGTATATATGCAGCAGAGCAGTATGCGTGTCTGTATGTATGCATGTATGTATGCAGCAGAGCAGTATACGTGTCTGTATGTATGTATATATGTAGCAGAGTAGTATGCTTGTCTGTATGTATATATATATATATATGCAGCAGAGCAATATGCGTGTCTGTCTGTATGTATGCATGTATGTATGCAGCAGAGCAGTATACGTGTATGTATGTATGTATATATGCAGCAGAGCAGTATGCATGTCTGTATGTATGTATGTATATATGCAGCAGAGCAGTATGCGTGTCTGTATGTATGTATGTATATATGCAGCAGAGCAGTATACGTGTATGTATGTATGTATATATGCAGCAGAGCAGTATGCGTGTCTGTATGTATGTATGTATATATGCAGCAGAGCAGTATGCGTGTCTGTATGTATGTATATATGCAGCAGAGCAGTATACGTGTCTGTACGTATGTATATATGTAGCAGAGTAGTATGCGTGTCTGTATGTATATATATATATGCAGCAGAGCAATATGCGTGTCTGTCTGTATGTATGCATGTATGTATGCAGCAGAGCAGTATACGTGTATGTATGTATGTATATATGCAGCAGAGCAGTATGCGTGTCTGTATGTATGTATGTATATATATGCAGCAGAGCAGTATGCGTGTCTGTATGTATATATGAAGCAGAGCAGTATGCGTGTCTGTATGTATGTATGTATGTATGCAGCAGAGCAATATGCGTGTCTGTCTGTATGTATGCATGTATGTATGCAGCAGAGCAGTATGCGTGTCTGTATGTATGTATGTATATATGCAGCAGAGCAGTATGCGTGTATGTATGTATATATGAAGCAGAGCAGTATGCGTGTCTGTATGTATGTATGTATGTATGCAGCAGAGCAATATGCGTGTCTGTCTGTATGTATGCATGTATGTATGCAGCAGAGCAGTATGCGTGTCTGTATGTATGCATGTATGTATGCAGCAGAGCAGTATACGTGTCTGTTTGTATGTATGTATATATGCAGCAGAGCAGTATGCGTGTCTGTATGTATGTATATATGCAGCAGAGCAGTATGCGTGTCTGTATGTATGTATATATGCAGCAGAGCAGTATGCGTGTCTGTATGTATGTATATATGCAGCAGAGCAGTATGCGTGTCTGTATGTATGTATATATGCAGCAGAGCAATATGCGTGTCTGTCTGTATGTATGCATGTATGTATGCAGCAGAGCAGTATGCGTGTTTGTATGTATGCATGTATGTATGCAGCAGAGCAGTATACGTGTCTGTTTGTATGTATGTATATATGCAGCAGAGCAGTATGCGTGTCTGTATGTATGTATGTATGCAGCAGAGCAGTATGCTACAAAAAACTGACCAACACCTCTCATTAGAATAAGGTATCTGTGGACAAGTTCAAGCAGCTGTGATTGCATAATATACAAACAAATCAATACAGTTGCACTCTGTAAGTGCAAAGATGTGTGAAAACATTACTTATGAAAAACGTGGACTGCAATGCTGCTATATAGAATATACTTACAGGATAAACTGAAGGTACTTGGCATACAGAGTGCTGCTGTATTCTTTTGTAGGCTTTACATTTGTAGGCTGTTAGCCCGGGAGAGACATGATTGATAAATATTAGGTTTAGGATCCCATCAAAAAATGGTCACCTTGTTTTGGTGGGTGGGCTCCCATGAATTTGCCAATTTATGCGCTAAGTATATAAATTTTATATGTATATTTGATATAACAGTAATGAAGTGTATATTTCATATATTCAATGTTTTCAAATATCTTAGTGCTTACAGAATGCTGCTGTATTCTTTTGTTTGGCTGGATAGACAGAAAGATGGATGGCTAGATAGATAGAAAGATAGATAGATAGATGGATATTGGATAGATAGATAGAAAGATAGATAGAGGGATAGATAGATAGATAGAAAGAACATATGAAATTTGAACTGCAATGTTTCAATATAGAACATACTTATAAAATGAAGAAAATTGTCAAGGCAAACAAATTGGTCAATTTATGAGATCTCACCAGTAGAGTTGAGCGCGGTTCGAGGTTCGAGGTTCTCCAGTTCTAGGCTCGAGTGATTTTGGGGGCTGTTCGAGATCGAACTAGAACTCGAGCTTTTTGCAAAAGCTCGATAGTTCTAGATATGTTCGAGAACGGTTCTAGCAGCAAAAAGCAGGGCTTTTTACAGCTACAGTGTGCAGGAGCCATCGCTGGCAGCCTGCCAGAAGCTGGTAACCAAGATAAACATCGGGTATCCAACCAAAGCGCTTTTGTTAGTAACCCGATGTTTATCCTAGTTACGTGCAGGAAGCCCACACTTCCCCGCTCAGCTCACTCCGCCCCCTCCTGCCCGCAGCATGTACACATACACACACACACACACACACACACACATGGTCCCGCTCGGCTTACCTGCGGTCGGCCCGGGGGCAGCAGTCCTTGGCACTGGAAACTGTGGCTGCCGGCCCTTTAAGGCTCACTGTGTTCTCCTGCATTGAGCATCATCTGTGGGCGGAGCTACCGCCCGGCGTCCTGCTCGGTCGTACAGATGAAGGAGTCACAGTGCCAGCCAGCGACCCCCAGCACATCGCTTCCCTCCGGCGCTGTGTGGGCCCCATCTGCACCGTGACCTGATCAGTATGTGGGACATCACTCCCTCCCCGCCCCTCCCTGTCCCCCCGTGCGTGTGTGGGCCCCGGAGCCGCGTGTGTGGGCCCCGCAGAGCAAGGTGTGTGTTTGTATGTATGCATGCAGCAGAGCAGTATGCGTGTCTATATGTATGTATATATGCAGCAGAGCAGTATGCGTGTCTGTATGTATGTATGTATATATGCAGCAGAGCAGTATGCGTGTCTGTATGTATGTATATATGTAGCAGAGTAGTATGCGTGTCTGTATGTATGCATGTATGTATGCAGCAGAGCAGTATGCGTGTCTGTATGTATGTATATATGCAGCAGAGCAGTATGCGTGTCTGTATGTATGTATGTATATATGCAGCAGAGCAGTATGCGTGTCTGTATGTATGTATGTATACATGCAGCAGAGCAGTATGCGTGTCTGTATGTATGTATATATGCAGCAGAGCAGTATGCGTGTCTGTATGTATGTATGTATATATGCAGCAGAGCAGTATGCGTGTCTGTATGTATGTATGTATATATGTAGCAGAGTAGTATGCGTGTCTGTATGTATGCATGTATGTATGCAGCAGAGCAGTATGCGTGTCTGTATGTATGTATATATGCAGCAGAGCAGTATGCGTGTCTGTATGTATGTATGTATATATGCAGCAGAGCAGTATGCGTGTCTGTATGTATGTATGTATATATGTAGCAGAGTAGTATGCGTGTCTGTATGTATGTATATATATATGCAGCAGAGCAATATGCGTGTCTGTCTGTATGTATGCATGTATGTATGCAGCAGAGCAGTATACGTGTCTGTATGTATGTATATATGTAGCAGAGTAGTATGCGTGTCTGTATGTATATATATATATATATATATATATATATGCAGCAGAGCAATATGCGTGTCTGTCTGTATGTATGCATGTATGTATGCAGCAGAGCAGTATACGTGTATGTATGTATGTATATATGCAGCAGAGCAGTATGCGTGTCTGTATGTATGCATGTATGTATGCAGCAGAGCAGTATACGTGTCTGTATGTATGTATATATGTAGCAGAGTAGTATGCTTGTCTGTATGTATATATATATATATGCAGCAGAGCAATATGCGTGTCTGTCTGTATGTATGCATGTATGTATGCAGCAGAGCAGTATACGTGTATGTATGTATGTATATATGCAGCAGAGCAGTATGCGTGTCTGTATGTATGTATGTATATATGCAGCAGAGCAGTATGCGTGTCTGTATGTATGTATGTATATATGCAGCAGAGCAGTATACGTGTATGTATGTATGTATATATGCAGCAGAGCAGTATGCGTGTCTGTATGTATGTATGTATATATGCAGCAGAGCAGTATGCGTGTCTGTATGTATGTATATATGCAGCAGAGCAGTATACGTGTCTGTACGTATGTATATATGTAGCAGAGTAGTATGCGTGTCTGTATGTATATATATATGCAGCAGAGCAATATGCGTGTCTGTCTGTATGTATGCATGTATGTATGCAGCAGAGCAGTATACGTGTATGTATGTATGTATATATGCAGCAGAGCAGTATGCGTGTCTGTATGTATGTATATATATGCAGCAGAGCAGTATGCGTGTCTGTATGTATATATGAAGCAGAGCAGTATGCGTGTCTGTATGTATGTATGTATGTATGCAGCAGAGCAATATGCGTGTCTGTCTGTATGTATGCATGTATGTATGCAGCAGAGCAGTATGCGTGTCTGTATGTATGTATGTATATATGCAGCAGAGCAGTATGCGTGTATGTATGTATATATGAAGCAGAGCAGTATGCGTGTCTGTATGTATGTATGTATGTATGCAGCAGAGCAATATGCGTGTCTGTCTGTATGTATGCATGTATGTATGCAGCAGAGCAGTATGCGTGTCTGTATGTATGCATGTATGTATGCAGCAGAGCAGTATACGTGTCTGTTTGTATGTATGTATGCAGCAGAGCAGTATGCGTGTCTGTATGTATGTATATATGCAGCAGAGCAGTATGCGTGTCTGTATGTATGTATATATGCAGCAGAGCAATATGCGTGTCTGTCTGTATGTATGCATGTATGTATGCAGCAGAGCAGTATGCGTGTTTGTATGTATGCATGTATGTATGCAGCAGAGCAGTATACGTGTCTGTTTGTATGTATGTATATATGCAGCAGAGCAGTATGCGTGTCTGTATGTATGTATGTATGCAGCAGAGCAGTATGCGTGTCTGTATGTATGTATATATGCAGCAGAGCAGTATGCGTGTCTGTATGTATGTATATATGCAGCAGAGCAGTATGCGTGTATGTATGTATATATGCAGCAGAGCAGTATGCGTGTCTGTATGTATGTATGTATATATGTAGCAGAGTAGTATGCGTGTATGTATGTATATATATATGCAGCAGAGCAATATGCATGTCTGTCTGTATGTATGTATGTATGCAGCAGAGCAGTATACATGTCTGTATGTATGTATATATACATTCAAAAGCAGAAGAGTCTTTCTATTCACCAAAGTATGAAAATACCCAAAAGACACCGTAATACAAATGTATAAAACATTTTATTAATTATAAATGCATAGGGTATTACAGGGTATACATAACAATGATTTCAAAAAACCGGAGTGAGTAAGTGAAGGAAAAGAGGGGAAGAAACCCCACGTGACCCAGGATAGATATCAAATCTCACATAGGACCTGCTGTCATAAATATAATACTGAGGTAACCTCATACCCATATAGGAAAGGCTGACACAATGACCTAGGGTCCACTATCAGGTTAAGCGGTAACCTCATGCACTTACATAGGACCTGCTGTCCAGAATATAATAAGTATAATACTAACAGTGACCTCAGGTCCATGCAAGAAAGGTTGACACAATGACCAGTGGTCCACTATCCAGCTAGGCGGTAACCCAGTGCAATTGCAGAGAGGTGCACAAACAGTAGAAACCACGTCTACCGTCAACAGGGTATGAGGGCTTACCTAGACACGCAGATCGTCAAGGAGTCCTGGAGTACACGTGGGGACCGACGTCCCAACACGTGTTTCGTCTAGTGCTTCGTCGGGGGACGATGAATAAAAGTGCGTGAAGTAAGCTAAATGAACGGCTCTCGTTTGCCCCATTTTTATAATTAGTGGATCCTCATTGTTTTAGACTGTTCTAACCCTTGAAATATGGTGTCTTCAGTGAATCCTATTGAAAGAGGGAAAAACTCTTTCTAAATGGATCAAATTTATCTTGATTGTTGGTTTTTACGGTGGTCTTATCCACCATGAAGACACAACAAAGGATTGAATGCTGCGTGTCCTTTTGTATATAATAGTATTTTTTCATGCTGTATGTATTTGGTTATCCTATGACTCTTTTAACAGTGTGTTTTTCATTTCTTGTTTAGTTTAATGGGACCTTCTTTTTGTCAGAAAAACATCCCTCGGCCTGGCCCCACAACAAACTCCCCCCCCCTCCCCCCTCCCTATTCAGGCTCTGTCATCAGTTTTCCGATTCAACCTGTTTTGGAAGAAATGGAGGCCTACATGCTTTCAACATATGAACTTGGGAGGCTCTGGAGTGATGGAGGAAATAGACATGGATTGTTTATAATTGTGTTTATGCTGAAACTGTTATGTACATATCTATATCTATGTCTATACTTTATATATTCTTGCAGACGTCTGCTCCTCTGTCCTTTTAATGTCCTCTTTCATTCTTCCTATTCTTCCATTTTTTCAATAAGTGCCACTAGCGGACACTTAATACATCTAATGGTACATAGTGTATGTATATACTTTGAAACTATATTGCGTTTGATTGGACTGACGGAGCTGGATTGGCCATTGTATAGATGGGAGGTATATCTTACGTAGTACTGTAGTGATACCCGCCTCCTGATTGGCATTCGCGTCCGTGGCAACGTTCGCTGCGGCGAGGAACCGGAAGTACAATATGGTGACGTCACCGGAAGTTTTTACTTCCGCCGGTTCCTGGCTGCCGACACTGAGCCGTGGCGCGTTCCGTAGCGGTCAGTCACTCCAGGACACGTGGGGAATAGAGGCGTGCTCATGACAATCAGGCCCCCTTTTTAAACCTTACTTCACGCACTTTTATTCATCGTCCCCCGACGAAGCACTAGACGAAACACGTGTTGGGACGTCGGTCCCCACGTGTACTCCAGGACTCCTTGACGATCTGCGTGTCTAGGTAAGCCCTCATACCCTGTTGGACGGTAGACGTGGTTTCTACTGTTTGTGCACCTCTCTGCAATTGCACTGGGTTACCGCCTAGCTTTATAGTGGACCACTGGTCATTGGGTCAACCTTTCTTGCATGGACCTGAGGTCACTGTTAGTATTATACTTATTATATTCTGGACAGCAGGTCCTATGTAAGTGCATGAGGTTACCGCTTAACCTGATAGTGGACCCTAGGTCATTGTGTCAGCCTTTCCTATATGGGTATGAGGTTACCTCAGTATTATATTTATGACAGCAGGTCCTATGTGAGATTTGATATCTATCCTGGGTCACGTGGGGTTTCTTCCCCTCTTTTCCTTCACTTACTCACTCCGGTTTTTTGAAATCATTGTTATGTATACCCTGTAATACCCTATGCATTTATAATTAATAAAATGTTTTATACATTTGTATTACGGTGTCTTTTGGGTATTTTCATACTTTGGTGAATAGAAAGACTCTTCTGCTTTTGAATGTATTATCCTTGAGTTGTTGCCTATAATTACATTGGATCCTCATGCTGTATATTATATGTATGTATATATGTAGCAGAGTAGTATGTGTGTCTGTATGTATATATATATGCAGCAGAGCAATATGCGTGTCTGTCTGTATGTATGCATGTATGTATGCAGAAGAGCAGTATGCTTGTCTGTATGTATGCATGTATGTATGCAGCAGAGCAGTATGCGTGTCTGTATGTATGCATGTATGTATGCAGCAGAGCAGTATACGTGTCTGTATGTATGTATGTATATATGCAGCAGAGCAGTATGCGTGTCTGTATGTATGTATGTATATATGCAGCAGAGCAGTATGTGTGTCTGTCTGTATGTATGCATGTATGTATGCAGCAGAGCAGTATGCGTGTCTGTATGTATGCATGTATGTATGCAGCAGAGCAGTATGCGTGTCTGTCTGTATGTATGTATGCATGTATGTATGCAGCAGAGCAGTATGCGTGTCTGTCTGTATGTATGTATGCAGCAGAGCAGTGTGTGTGTGTGTGTCTGTATGTATGTATGCAGCAGAGCAGTATGTGTGTGTCTGTCTATATGTATGTATGTAGCAGAGCAGTGTGTGTGTGTCTGTCTATATGTATGTATGCATGCAGAGCAGTATGTGTGTGTCAGTATGTATGTATGTATGTATGTATGCAGCATAGCAGTGTGTGTCTCTGTATGTATGCATGTATGATGTGTATCTATGTATGTCAGTGTATATGACTGTATAGATTTGTCTGTTTATATGTATTTTTGTGAGTTTGTCTTTAAATATGTATATGTACGTGTATGTATCTGTGTATGTGTGTGTGTCTGCGTGTTTATGGGGCCCACTGGGACTCTTCCGCCCGGGGCCCACAAAAACCTGGAGCCGGCCCTGCCTGCGGTGATGAAGTCCCGCCATCCCGACCTCAGCGCTGTCACTGTCCTCCATGGCCGCCGCTTGTCACATCACCTTCTCTCGCTTCCGACCCGAGACTGACTAGCGGTGACGTCACGGGCCTCTCGCGATTCTTGGCTGTGAAGGCGGCGGTCATTGAACTCAGTGACAGGGGCTGTCAGTGTGCTGGAGATCAGCGCAGGTAATGTACCTCGCTGACAGCAGCACTTGTCATGCCCTGCAGTGACCTGGGCTGACCCATTGATGTTAGCTCAGGTCACTGCACTGCTCTCCCAGCCAATGGGGAACATCCTGCTCTTCATTGACTGGGACAGTGTGGATCGTCATGGCAACCCCTTGGATTACACCAGACCTGGATTTGTTTTTCATTCTAATAAATTGGTTAAAGAGGGAATGTTTTGGGGAGTGTTTTTTCAAATAAAAATGTGTTTGTCGTCTATTTTTTTTTATTACTGACTGGGTTGGTGATGTCGGGTATCTGATAGACGCCTGACCTCACCAACCCCAGGGCTTAATGCCAGGTGACATTACACATCTGGTATTAACCCCATATATTACCCCGTTTGCCACCGCACCAGGGCGCGGGATGAGCTGGGGCGAAGCACCAGGATTGGCGCATCTAATGGATGCGCCACTTCTGGGGCGGCTGCGGCCTGCTATTTTTAGGCTGGGGAGAGTCCAATAACCATGGACCTCCCTAGTCTGAGAATATCAGGCCTCAGCTGTCTGCTTTACCTTGGCTGGTAATCCAATTTTGGGGGACCCCTACGTGTTTTTTTTTTAATTATTTATTTAATTTAAAATAACAGCGTGGGGTGCCCTCAGTTTTGGATTACCAGCCAAGGTGAGGTTGCCAGCTGTGGCCTGCAGGCTGCAGCCGTCTGCTTTACCCTAGCTGGCTACAAAACTAGGGGGAACCCTACGTCATTTTTTTTTCATTTTTTTGGCTAACTACAAAGCTAAGCACCCCTTAGTGCCACATGAAAGGCACCAAAGGGTGCTCCACTTTTTCTCCACTTTTTCTCCACTTCTCCACTTCTTCACTTCTCCACTTTTTCTCCACTTTTTCTCCATTTTTTTCTCCACTTTTTCTCCACTTTTTCTCCACTTTTTCTCCACTTTTTCTCCACTTTTTCTCCACTTTTTCTTCACTTTTTCTCCACTTTTTATCCATTTTTTCTCCACTTTTTCTCCATTCTTTTTCTATGGTCGGTCTACCCATTAGCTCTGCCATGCATAGTGTAGCTCTACACCTACTGCACATGTTACTTTATGATTGACATCTCTTTCGTACCAGAGCTGTCTAAGCCTACTCTGACCCCATATTTGTCATTACTATATTGTCCTTGTACTGTATTATGACATTTGTATCATGTGTTTCATTTCTTGCTGTGTTGCAATTTTTTTCCTGCATCCCAATTGTACCTCTACATTGTTCGAGTTTATGTTATTGTTCTCTCACTCTTATGTGATACTGATTATTGTCATTTTTCATGATTACATGCAGATAAGTCCAATCTGACGAAGGCTCAGGCCGAAACGTCATTTGTAACTTGTTTTGGACAAAAACATATATGCTTATGAAAAAATTTTTTTTCTTAATACGGACCAATAAAGAGTGATTTTGCATTACTATCCGTTGTGACTTACTGACTTAGTCTGGGAGATTTAGAGTGCCGAGGCTACTCACTAATTTTATCTATTATTACCTCTGAGCACCTATATACTAGTGAGCAGAGCTTCCTCTACAGTAGTTCTCCTGATTAGGCATGCCCTTACCTCATGAGCAGGGCATTGCAGCTTTGGTAGCAACCATTACGACATGGACTCTGCTGCTGTGGACCCGGGGAGAGTGAGTGCAGATTCATTGCACCCACACTCCTCACATGAAGGGTCCGCACTCCTAGAAAATGGGGGATACGTTCCCTGAGTGTCTCCCCCCCATATTCTAGACGGTCCAGTGTCGTCGTGGGACCCCTTTATTTTTTTTCTTAGAATAAATTGGTGAAAGAGGAAATGTTTTGGGGACTGTTTTTTCAAATAAATTTCTTTTGTCGATTTTTTTTTTTGTTAGTACTGACAGTTTATGATGTTGGGTATCTAATAGACGCCATGACATCACAAACTGCTGGGCTTGATCTCAGGTGACTTTACAGCTAGTATCAACCCGATTTATTACCCCGTTTGCCACTGCACCAGGGCACAGGATGAGCTGGGGTGAAGCGCCAGGATTGGCGCATCTAGTGGATGCCACGTCTGGGGTGCCTGCGGCCTGCTATTTTTAGGCTGTGAAGGCCCAATAACTATGGACCTTCCCACCCTGAGAATACCAGACCACAGCTGTCCGCTTTACCTTGGCTGGTGATCCAATTTGGGGGGGACCCTACTTTTATTGTGTAATTATTAATATTTATAAAATAATTATAAAAAAGAGCCTGAGGGGACCTCCACATTGGATCCCCAACCACGGTAAAGCTGCCAGCTGTGGTTTTCAGGCTACAGCCGTCTGCTTTACCCTAGCTGGCTATCAAAAATGGGGGGACCCAACGTCATTTTTTTTTTAACTATTTTTTAAATAGAAAAAATTAATGGGCTTCCCTGTATTTTGATTGCCAACCAAGGTAACGGCAGGCAGACTGGGGTGGCAACCCATAGCTGTCTGCTTTATCTGTGCTGAGAATCAAAAATACCGCAGACCGCTACGTTTTTTAAAGATTTATTTTTACAGCACTGTGATGTCCAGCAATCAAAATACAGGGAAGCCCATTTTGTTTTTAGTTATTTAAATAAATAATTAAAAAAAATATATATGGCCTCCCGCTGCATTTTTTGTATTGCTAGGTAAGGGTAATCCAAGCAGCTACTGGCTGCTAACCCCCACTGCTTGGTGTTACCTTCACTGGCAATGGAAAATCCAGGGAAGCATTTTTTATTTTTTTGCCAAAAAACTACAAAAAAAGGACGTGAGCTTCGCCATATTTTTGTATGCTAGCCAGGTATAGCAGGCAGGTGCTGGAAGAGTTGGATACAGCACCAGAAGATGGCGCTTCTATGAAAATGCCATTTTCTGAGGCGGCTGCAGACTGCAATTCGCAGCAGTGGGGCCCAGAAAGCTCAGGCCAACCTGTGCTGCGGATTCCAATCCCCAGCTGCCTAGTTGTACCTGGCTGGACACAAAAATGGGGCGAAGCCTACGTCATTTGTTTTCTAATTATTTCATGAAATTCCTGAAATAATAAAAAAAAGGGCTTCCCTTTATTTTTGGTTCCCAGCCGGGTACAAATAGGCAACTGGGGGTTGGGGGCAGCCGTACCTGCCTGCTGTACCTGGCTAGCATACAAAAATATGGCGAAGCCCACATAATTTTTTCAGGGGGCAAAAAACTTCTGCATACAGTCCTGGATGGAGTATGCTGAGCCTTGTAGTTCTGCAGCTGCTGTCTGTCTGTATGAAGAAGAGCAGACAGCAGCTGCAGAACTACAAGGCTCAGCATACTCCATCCAGGACTGTATGCAGAATTTTTTTGCCCACCAAAAAAATGACGTGGGCTTCGCCATATTTTTGTATGCTAGCCAGGTACAGCAGGCAGCCACGGGCTGCCTCCAACCCCCAGTTGCCTATTTGTACCCGGCTGGGAACCAAAAATATAGGGAAGCCCATTTTTTTTAATTATTTCACTTATTTCATGAAATAATTAAAAAACAAATGACGTGGGCTTCGCCCCATTTTTGTGTCCAGCCGGGTACAACTAGGCAGCTGGGGATTGGAATCCACAGCACAGGTTAGCCCGAGGTTTCTGGCCGCCTCTGCTGCGAATTTCAGTCCGCAGTCGTCCCAGAAAATGGCGCTCTCATAGAAGCGCCATCATCTGGCGCTGTATCCAACTCTTCCAACAGCCCTGGAGCCGGGTGGCTTGTTGGGTAATCATGAGTTAATACTGGCTTTGTTTTACTAGCCAGTATTAAGCCAGAGATTCTTAATGTCAGGCACGTTTGACCCGGCCATTAAGAATCTCCAATAAAGGGTTAAAAAAAAACACCACACAGAGAAAAAATTCTTTAACAGAAATAAATACACAGACACATTAGAGACTCCATCTTTATTACCCCCTGTCAGCCCTCCACGATCCTGCTCTTCTGTCTTCTTTCTTTCTAGTGTAGTAGTAGTGACGATTGTAGTGAGGATGAGTTTACCCAGCTCATCACTTGGGGCTGGGGAACCTCATCCTCACTACAATCCTCACTAGTGTAGTAGTAGTGACGATTGTAGTGAGGATGAGTTTACCCAGCTCATCACTTGGGGCTGGGGAACCTCATCCTCACTACAATCCTCACTAGTGTAGTAGTAGTGACGATTGTAGTGAGGATGAGTTTTCCCAGCTCATCACTTGGGGCTGAGGAACCTCATCCTCACTACAATCCTCACTAGTGTAGTAGTAGTGACGATTGTAGTGAGGATGAGTTTACCCAGCTCATCACTTGGGGCTGGGGAACCTCATCCTCACTACAATCCTCACTAGTGTAGTAGTAGTGACGATTGTAGTGAGGATGAGTTTACCCAGCTCATCACTTGGGGCTGGGGAACCTCCAACCTCACTACAATCCTCACTAGTGTAGTAGTAGTGACGATTGTAGTGAGGATGAGTTTACCCAGCTCATCATTCGGGGCTGAGGAACCTCATCCTCACTACAATCCTCACTAGTGTAGTAGTAGTGACGATTGTAGTGAGGATGAGTTTACCCAGCTCATCACTTGGGGCTGAGGAACCTCCATCCTCACTACAATCCTCACTAGTGTAGTAGTAGTGATGATTGTAGTGAGGATGAGTTTACCCAGCTCATCACTTGGGGCTGGGGAACCTCCATCCTCACTACAATCCTCACTAGTGTAGTAGTAGTGACGATTGTAGTGAGGATGAGTTTACCCAGCTCATCACTTGGGGCTGAGGAACCTCATCCTCACTACAATCCTCACTAGTGTAGTAGTAGTGACGATTGTAGTGAGGATGAGTTTACCCAGCTCATCACTTGGGGCTGAGGAACCTCCATCCTCACTACAATCCTCACTAGTGTAGTAGTAGTGACGATTGTAGTGAGGATGAGTTTACCCAGCTCATCACTTGGGGCTGAGGAACCTCCATCCTCACTACAATCCTCACTAGTGTAGTAGTAGTGACGATTGTAGTGAGGATGAGTTTACCCAGCTCATCACTTGGTGCTGGGGAACCTCCATCCTCACTACAATCCTCACTAGTGTAGTAGTAGTGACGATTGTAGTGAGGATGAGTTTACCCAGCTCATCACTTGGGGCTGAGGAACCTCATCCTCACTACAATCCTCACTAGTGTAGTAGTAGTGACGATTGTAGTGAGGATGAGTTTACCCAGCTCATCACTTGGGGCTGAGGAACCTCCATCCTCACTACAATCCTCACTAGTGTAGTAGTAGTGACGATTGTAGTGAGGATGAGTTTACCCAGCTCATCATTCGGGGCTGAGGAACCTCATCCTCACTACAATCCTCACTAGTGTAGTAGTAGTGACGATTGTAGTGAGGATGAGTTTACCCAGCTCATCACTTGGGGCTGAGGAACCTCCATCCTCACTACAATCGTCACTACAATCGGGAAGCAGCGTGCAGCCTTCACTCCGTGAGTGATCAGTGCTGCTAGCGGTAACGCTGATAGACGCGTTACCATAGCAACGGTGCTCTCGGAGCCGCGATTAGCGGTGACGTCACCGCTAACTGCGTTGCTATGGCAACCTCCGTTAATGACCGGCTGTGTCAGCCGGTCCCTAACGGAATGGGGAGTCGACCGTGTGCTAGAGCATGTCGCCGGTACACGGCGATACACATATGTGCACCGTGTACCGGAGAGATGCACTCGCAGGTCCTACATGACGCGTCATAGTCATGTGACCAGTCTGTAGCCAATGAGATAATAGCCACGTGACTGGTCACATGGCTATTTTGACGTCACGATAGGTCCTGCTTCACTGCTGCAGTGCCGGTCACCGGGAGCATTCAGCGATCATCGGATGGAATAGCGGCAGGAGACAGAGTGCAGAAGGGATCGCGGGGACCGGTAAGTGTTATGGCAATGTTTATTAACTGTTTGTGTACATTTATAATGCATTTTTATGTGTTTGTGATTGCCTCCCATTATAGCCTATAGGTTCGAGTTCGGTTCGTCGAACGTTCGACGAACCGAACTCGAACGGGACCCCCGTTCGGCGAACTGAACTCGAGCCGAACCGCGACCGGTTCGCTCATCTCTACTCACCAGCCATGTGTGCAGTAAGTACCTTCATTTTAGTATATTCTAAATATGAGCAAAGTAGTCCAAATGTCAAAGATTCAATGTTTGTATACATCTTTAATAATACAGAGCCTGCTGTATTCTTTTGTTTCTATGTTATGAAGTCATAGCCGCTTTCACCTGTTCACAATTGTTTTATTCAGTTTGGAGGTGTTGGTCAGTCTTTGTTTTATAGACAGATAAATAGATAGTTAAAAGCATAATATTTAGATAGGTAGAGAAAGACATGGGCAAATATATTTTCACAATCCTGGTCCACCGGTCAGATCAGTTTTTTGTGTTCACTAGATAAGAGACCTGCAAATCTCCTCTTCTCTACCGGCATTTGTGGTTCTATTGGTTTACCAGCCTAGCAGAAAGTTGTGTGTTCATCAAGCTACAATGATGATGTCAAACCAGGTCTATTAATCAAAAGAGGAGCTGGTGATGCTGGCAGGTGTAGTTTAACCCCTTCAGCCCCAAGCCTATTTTGACCCTAAAGACCAGGCCATTTTTTGCAATTTTGACCAGTGTCACATTATGAGGTTATAACTCTAGAACGCTTCAATGGATCCCGGTCATTCTGAGACTGTTTTTTCGTGACATATTGGGCTTCATGTTAGTGGTAAATTTAGGCCGATATTTTTTGTGTTTCTTTGTGAAAAAAATGGAAATTTCGCGAAAATTTTGAAAATTTTGTAATTTTCAAACTTTGAATTTTTATGCTCTAAAACCAACGAGACATATGACACAAAATAATTAATAAATAACATTTCCCACATGTCTACTTTACCTCAGAACAATTTTGGGGAAAAAAAAAATTAAGGAAGTTATAGGGGTTCAAAGTTTATGAGCAATTTCTCATTTTTACAACAAAATTTACAAAGCCACTTTTTTTAGGGATCACATTTGAAGCGATTTTGAAAGGTCTACATGACACAAAATTGTCACCATTCCAAAAACGGCACCCCTCAGGCTACTCAAAACCACATTCATGAAGGTTATTAACCCTTCTGGTGCTTCACAGTAGCTAAAGCAATGTGGAAGGAAAAAATGAACATTTTACTTTTTGCAACAAAAATGTTAATTTAGCCTCAAATATTGCATTTCACAAGAGTAGCAGGATTAAATGAACCCCCAAAATTTGTTGGGCAATTTCTTCTGAGCATGCAGATACCTCATATGTGGTGAAAAACCACTGTTTGGGCGCACAGCAGGACTCGGAAGGGAAGGAGCGTTATTTGACTTTTTGAACAGAAAATTAGCTGGAATCGTTAGCCGCACCATGTTGCGTTTGGAGAGCCCCTGAAACAGTGGAGCCGAAACAGTGGAGCTCCCCCACATGTGACCCCATTTTGGAAATTAGACCCCTCATGGAATTTATTTAGATGTTTATTGAGCACTTTGATCCTCTGGGGGCTTCACAAAAGTTAATAGAGTTGAGCCGTGAAAATACAAAAAAAATTTTTTACCACAAAATTGTTACTTAAATCAGGTAGATTTTTTTTCACAAGGGTATCAGGAAAAATTGCACTATAAAATGTATGGTGCAATTTCTCCTGAGTACACAGATACCTCATCTGTGGTGGAAATCAAATGTTTGGGCGCACAGCAGGGCTCGGAATGCAAGAAGCGTCATTTGACGTTTCAAACACAAAATTGTCTGGGATAATTAACGTATTCCATGTTGTGTTTGGAGACCCCCTGAGGTGCTGAAACAGTGGAGCTCCCCCACATGTGATCCCATTTTGGAAACTAGACCCCCTATGGCATAGAAAAAAAAACAGGGCGCACGCACGAATGTTCTGCAAAAAAGGGGGAGGACTAGGTGGGATGGAAAAAAGAAGTCCTGTCCAGAGTACGACTGCAGGACGATTGCTGATTAGGTACTTAATTGTTAAAGTTTTTGTTTTTTTTTATTTATTTGGGGTGCACAAAAAAAGCAAAAACTAGAGCAACAATTACTTACCTGATCAGCCAATCACGTAGCTGATCAGCACTTGGCGGCAAGCAGGTGGGGAGGAGGGGGGGAGAGGGAGTGAGAGATGCGATTGGGGATAGTTAGAAAAGAGCCACGAACAATTCTTACAGGATTGATCAGAACAGCGGCAGATTGAGGGGCGGCAGATTGGGGGGCAGCGGCATATAAAGGGAGCATCTGTGATTGTGAGTCGGAGGCGGCTGGGATAGGGTGGAGGCGGCTGGGATAGGGTGGGGGCGGATGGGAGAGGGCGCAGTGGATGCAGGAGCGGCAGAGGATGGGGTGAAGGGGGGATAAGGGGATGGGGGGATGGGAGGGAAGGGGAGTGGGAGGTGAGATTGGGGATAGTTACCTTACAGGATGGATCTAGGCAGCAGGATCACAGGAGATGAAGGAGGCAGCAGATCGGGGAGGGTGAGAGGTGGGAGAGGGAGCACAGTGCAGATCACGGGGGAGACAGGTGAGCAGAGCACAGATCACAGGGGTGAGAGGTGGCGGGAGAATGGACAGCAGATCACGGGGTGACAGGTGAGGGAGCACAGATCACGGGGGTGAAAGGTGAGGGAGCACACATCACGGGGGTGACAGGGGAGGGAGCACACATCACAGGGATGACAGGAGAGGGAGCACACATCACGGGGGTGACAGGGGAAGGAACACACATCACGGGGGTGACAGGGGAGGGGGCAGGTAGCCGATCACGGGGGTGAGCGGTGGGGGGGGGAGTGGGCAGCACATCACGGAGGGGAGGGGGCACCAGCCGATCACAAGGGGGAGTGGTGGGCAGCGCATAACGGAGGGGAGAGGGCGCGCAGCGCATAACGGAGGAGAGGGGGCGCGCAGCGCATAACGGAGGAGAGGGGGCGCACAGCACATAACAGAGGAGAGGGGGCGCGCAGCACATAACGGAGGAGAAGGGGCGCGCAGCACATAACGGAGGAGAGGGGGTGGGCAGCCGATCACGAGGGGGAGGGGCCGGGCAGCAGATCGGGGAGAGCGGTGACACTGTGGCAGACGGAGGAGGGCAGCGGCGGATCGGGAGGGGTGGGGGTGCGGGCAGCAGATCACGAGAGGTGAGGATGCGGGCAGCAGATCGGGGAGACAGGTGGCAGATCGCGGAGGGCAGCGGCGGATCGGGAGGTGTAGGGGTGGGGGTGCGGGCAGCAGATCACGAGGGGTGGGGGTGCGGGCAGCAGATCGGGGAGAAAGGTGGCAGATCGTGGAGGGCAGCGGCGGATCGGGAGGTGTGGGGGTGGGGTGCGGGCAGCAGATCATGAGGGGTGGGGGTGCGGGCAGCAGATCGGGGAGACAGGTGGCAGATTGCGGAGGGCAGCGGCGGATCAGGAGGTGTGGGGGTGGGGGTGCGGGCAGCAGATCAAGAGGGGTGGGGGTGCGGGCAGCAGATCGAGGAGACAGGTGGCAGATCGCGGAGGGCAGCGGCGGATCGGGAGGTGTATAGGTGGGGTTGCGGGTAGCAGATCACGAGGGGTGGGGGTGTGGGCAGCAGATCGGGGAGACAGGTGGCAGATCACGGAGGGCAGCGGCAGCAGATCGGGAGGCTTTTCGCCGGTTTCATACAGTTCAATGGCAGCGCGGCAACTTCCGGGTCCCATGCTCCGGTCACATATCAGCATGGGACCGGAGCTTTTCGCCCTGCCATTGCACTGTATACACTCACTGTGCTGGCGTACTGCAGGGACGACAAGTGACGATGACGGGGGCGGTCACCGGCAACAGGTCCATGGTGATTGGAGAGATCGGTCACAAGGCCGGTCTCTCCAATCAGAGCTGCTGGAACTGGGGGAGGGTGATCCAGTGAGGTCACCCAGCTCGAGCCAATGGCCAGTGCTACAGCTACACTGGTCAGGGCTGGATTTCAATGTTTCAGTCATTTTAAATGGCTGGAACATTACAGTAGCTGTGATTGGTTGAGCTGCGTTCGTCAGCCAATCACAGCCTCCGTAGGTCCGGGGAGGAGGCACCACCCCTCCTGAGGTCAGGTACAGGTCCCCTCCTCCCCGAATCTGTGGTTTATGTGAACCGATCGCAGTCACGGGAGGCTCCGGTGCCGCGATTACGCCATGACGGAAAGATCCGTCCTTGGTCTTTAAGGCCCAGGGCACCATGATGGAAAGATCCGTCCATGGTCATGAAGGGGTTAATGATGAAGTCATGTGTTACCTATTAGAAATTGTGAGCCCAAATACTCCCAATTTAAGTGCCAGTAGCCAACCATCCAACTCTACAATGATGGTATATGGCAAAAAGAGAAGGACTGGAAAGTTGCAATTCAACATGTCCTATCCTTTTATTATCAGGTGAGAAATTAAGTATTGCATAGTTCTCGTTGAAAGTAATAGGGGTGTACATAATGTGTACATAATGTATTGATGTGTTGAGTCTTCCAAGATATTTCAAGTTCTTTGTTGCTCCTCTCTGTTCTAGACAATTGATGAGGTTTCTGTATATGAGTCCACCCTATATTATTGCATTATGATATCTGAATGGCGACCTAAGCCAGAAAATCCTATTAAATAAGTCATATGTCTAAAGTTAGTCAGGCAAGAATTCTGCTTTTGATAGGAAAGTTATCCTTAGAAATTCTGTTAAAACAATTAATATTACTGTAACAGTGCGAACATGAACATGAAGCCATTGAAACACAAGTTTCATGCCAGACATCCAGTGTGACCAGTAAAAGAACAATGTAAACACAAAACTGTACATTTAAGAATCTCCTGTGTCAGTTCATGTTGCATTAATTAGATTTCCAAACCAGGATGTGATGACATGATGTATTATATTGTATGAACCTTGGCCAAGAATTGAATGCTATTCAGCAAGCCTGATATAAACACAAAGATAAAAAATATTCATTTAGTTAGGACATCTGATACATACATACCAGTATGAAGGAACGTTGCATTTGGATTTTGGCAATGTAATTCTGTCCCAATAGAAAGAGGATATTTATATTTGCCGAGTAAAACCTTCAGAATGTTTGAAATGGGAGTTGGAAATGGAAGAAGTTTACAATTGACCATTAAATAGCCTTAGGACTTGGTTTAGAAATTTTACCAACTAGGCCAATGTTAGGGGCAAACAATTCATTGAGCTATGATCACTTGTTATTGTGTATTATTTTTGAAAATAGTAAATAGTATGTATTTATTTAGACCTATTGAAATGATTTGAACTTGTAAAAACATAGCACAGCATGCCCAATATATTAGAAGGAAATACCCATGGGGTAGAATGTTATGATAGTGTGATGACTGTCGCAAAGTGGCACTAGACACTATTTGTATAAAGTAAATAGAGCAGTAGTCAGACAGGCCAAGATCATAAACCAGGACTGCACAACAGTACATGGGGGGCAGACAGAGACAAGGTCAAGATACAAGCCGAAAGTCAGGGTTCCAGGAGACTATGTACAAAATTCAGGGAGCAGGTGGGGGTGTGGTCAGGAGGAAGTCCAAGGTCAGAAGCCAGAAAGTTGCAACAGAAACAGGGGAGGACAGGCAGAGCAGGGTAAATAACAGTCCGGAGTAGAGAGACCCAGATCTGAACACTGAGCACCATGTGAGCCAAAAGCACAACTGTAAAAGGAAGTACGACTGGCGGCATCCTAACCTAACACACTCCGTAATGAAGCAGTGCAATCACCGGGAATGAAAAGCATCTGCGAGAACACCTTCCAGGAAAACGTGAAACCCAGTGCTGTGAAACAACCAGCAGAGCATTCATCCTGCAAAATGCTCTGCACCATAGCAAACATATACCAGCTCCGCAGGAGAGCATAGCAGAACAATACAGAATGTTCTCCATATAGTAATCATGACAGATAGATTATGACTAAGGGGCTCCTTTGTATTAGTTGTATCCGTATTTCTCATCAAGTAATTTATGTCTATAATCAGCTATATTACCCCCATATGGGCTTCATTTTCCAGTGGTCAGATGTTATTGGAAGTTGTGAAGTATTTACTAGAGCACTGATCAAACAATTCTGTAGAAAAAAATGACCAGCCCATATATTTTTTGCCATATCCCAGTGTTTGTTGCCTGCTATTTACATGCGCTAAATGTAAAGTACAGTTACAATACATCTCATTTCTGTAAGAATCCATGCTGACATGTGCAAATTAACAATTCTATGTAGATTGTACCGTTAGGTCCAGAAATATTAGGACAGTGACTGAATCTTCATGATTTAGGCTCTGCACACCGCTAGTTTTCATTTACAATTAAACAATTGAGATGCAATTGAAGTGTAGACTAGAGATGATTGAACCTGTTCAGTTCGTGTTTGCCAATTTCAGATTTGGTAAGTGCCTTGGCCGTTTCATTCGTGCTCGGCTTAACGAACACTTTGTTCAAAAGTCGACAATGTTCAGTAAGTGTTTGTTTGCAGAAAACCCACTCCTGACCCCATAATAGTCATGTCAAATGACTGGCTGCATGCATGGCTGTTATTGGCCAGGGAAATCTCTGTAAGAAAGGAAGCAAAGGGTCAAAGTATTACATACTTACCGAGTCTTCCCACGCCTGTAAATGCTCCGGCGGCTGTACTTCCAGGGTTGCTGATTATCCCTTATTCATATTTACTGCTTTCCTTGCCCACCAGCATCTCTGATTGACTGCAGTCAGACCCCGCCTTCAGACAGCGTCTGTGATTGGTTGGAATCACAGATGCTGTCTGCGTGTCTGAATTGTCGTATAAAATAAATTAATAAAATTGGCATAGGGTCCCTCCATCTATTGATACCAGCACAGATAAAGCCTACAGCTATAGGCTGCTGCCCCTAGCTGTGTGCGGTTCCCCCAATTTTGATACCCAGCTAAGATAAAGCCCGACATCTGGGAGCTAGTAATTTCAAGCTGGGGAGACCCATGCTTATTGGACCCCCCAATCTAAAATGAGCATCCTGCAGCCACCCAGAATTGTCGCATCCATTAGATGCGACAATTCTGGCACTTTACCCAGCTCTACCTGATTGCCCTGGTATGGTGGCAATCAGGGTAATAAGGGGTTAATAGCAGTTTACAGTTGCCATTAAGCCCTAGATTAGTAATGGGAGGTGTCTTTGAAACCCCCTATTACTCTATAAAGATTGTACATTGACAGTGATATGTCAATCAGAGGAGGGGATGTGTCAGACTGCTGTATTCCTGACTTTGTAGTCCTGCTACTTAAACAAAAAGAGCAAATAAACAACAGATTGGACTGTAACAAGACAGGCATCACTGAATTTTCTGTATTATCCTTGCAGCGTACTGGTTTCGGCTTACACAGCAAAAACCTGAATACAGATTCCCTCTAAGGCAGCAAAAATCAACTGGGAACCGATAGGATTTATTTGACCCTTCGAGAAAGGAATACAGAAAGTATTTGAAGTATCGAAAAGAGAGGCTCCACAATAGATTGGAGAATTAAAACAAAGACTGATATCCCCCGCTTTCCTTTCCATGAGTCTTTGTATTAAGTCTACACTCTATTATAGAGTCCTCTCTTATCATAGACCACATAACATCTACATAGCCAATATCTTCAGTAAATACAGCTTGGGAGGTTTTGGTTCTATGCTAAATAGACAGATATAAATATCATATATTCTAATACATTATGTAGACAAACCTAATATTATTTCTTCTTCTCTACAAGGCTACTGTATGTATCGTTAGTATTGATAGCTCATGCCATTGTCTTAAATCTGTGTCCTATATAAAGTTATGTTGCTAAAAATAAAAATAAATAAATTCCTTATACAAATAAATACAGTAATACAATCTATGTACTCATGTGTGTTGTATCCAAGTTCTTTATGTTTTTTTTTATTAGACATTTAATTTTTATATTTTCCTTGCAAGCATAAGGCATATGAAAATGGATTGTATAAGATTAGGAATTTTCCATTTTATTTTGGATGAGAAAACCCCAGATTTTTCAGCGACAATAAGAGCATGTGATTTATACATGTAGACTGTCCTTTCTCTGTTGTTGCTCAGTTGCGGTTGGGAGAAACAGATGGTAAGATTTTCTTGGGAGCTTAACACAGAAGCCAAGCTAATCAACAACTCAGTTATCAGACGGGTTAAAGCCGCTCTTGAATGCTCCATCCAAATCTCAAATAATCAGAGGTAAAGCTTTTCTTTCAAAAGGTACTAGTATTTTTTTCCATGCATTACCATGAGCATTTATTTTTTTTCTTTTGACATAGAGAATAAATATATAAGAGCAAAATGTTATTGTATATACAGTTATATAGACATCATTATGGTAATTGTACCTTTGTTGCCACAGACTAAAGGAGTTGTTCTGTTAATAAAATACCCCAATACATGGTTAAAAATAGTACTTTACACAACTTACTAATATAAGTTAACTATATAAGTTAGGCCTGTTTCACTTTTAGTGATTCTGGTACATTTGTTTTTTTTTTTATACGTACCAGAATCACGGACATATTCAGGCCCATTATAATCAATGAGTCTGCTTACACATCAGTGATTTGTCACTGACCGTGTCTCCGTGCAACATCCACACGTATCCGTGATTGCCGCACGGAGACAAGTCAATTTTTTTCTGGCATCACCGATGTCCCACGGACCACACTATGGTGTGTCCGTGAAACACGTACCAGAAAAAAAGGTACATTGAAAATAAAAAAACATTTTCAACTCACCTTCTCCAGCAATGCTCTTTGCAGCCTCTGCTCTCTGCAGCTTCCTGGCTGGCTCATTATGGCATGCATATTCATGAATGCAGCCAGAACCGACCCGGAAGTAGCTGCAGAGGTGAGAGACAGTGGGGGCCGGATGCTGCAGAGCTGGAGAGATCAGCACCATGGACAGCAGGAACGGGACAGATGAGTAAACGTCCATGTGCAATCACGAAGTACGGATCACGTATCAAGGATTGCACACGGACAACCCACACGTGCCGTGAATCACGGCACTTGGAGGGAGATAGATTTTTTTACACGTCAGTAAAAAACGTTTTTGTTTTTCACTGACATGTGAAACAGACCTTACCTTGATCTTCAGAGTCACTTCTGGTTTGTGACATAAAAGAGATCTGGATCACAAGACCTGAGATGGTAAGTGGAGATTTATCCCTTTGATAATTTAATTTATTTTGTATAACTTACTGATTCAAGCTGTTATTTAGATTCTTTTTTTTTTTTTTTGGAAACTCCCTTTACGTTCCCCTGCACACATTAGTGATTCCGGTACGTATGACGACCCTTTTCATAAGTACTGGAGACATGAACATAATCAAACCAATTAAAATCAATGAGTCTGCACTCACATCAGTGTTTTCACAAGGCTCATGTATCCATATGGAGCACACGTGTCTGTGTGTTCTGCAAGGTGACAAGTCCGTTTTTCTCGGGCAGCACTGATGTCAAATGGACCACACAGTGATGCGATCCATGGGACACGTACCAGAGAAAATATGTGTCTTTGAAATAAAATGATTTTCTATACTCACCTGTCTCCAGCCCTGCTGTCTTCAGCGCTGCTGTCACTTGCTCCAAGCCCACTCATTATGCTCATGAATATTCACTGAACCGTGGACCCAGATGCAACAATATTGGAGACATCAGCACCGGGGACAGTAGCGCGTCGGGGACAGGTGAGTAAAAAGTTCCTGCTATCATGGTCAGGCCTCTGTCACACGTTTGTGCTTCCGGTACGTGTTTGACAGTTTTCTCACGTACCAGAGACACGTGCACATGTGGACCTATTTATTGCTAATGGTTTGGACACACGCAAGTATTTTGTAACGAATCTTCTGCTGCAAACAGTTGCTGGTGACCGCTGCTCATTATGAGCGTTTTAAGGAGAGGTGGGCGTGATGTCACGGGCGCTAATCTCCACCCCTCCGCTCGGCCGGACGCAGCATTGTGGCGCACCTGACCTGGTCAGGCACTACTGAGCACTGCACCCATGCTGGGGGCAGTGCAATACAGGTAATCCAGAAGACAGACCAAGGTGTGACTACACAGGCGCATAGTAATCAGGTGTCACACATCTATCTTTGATAGGGAACTCTGGGGAATCCAGGAGAGGGCGTAGCCTCCATGTCCACTCAAGGGGTGTGGTAGAGAGCCTGGTTGCTAGGTTGCGTAGGCGGACAGAGTAGGAAAGAGTGAGCCGAGTCTGAAGTGGAGCTCAGGGAGAGCAGACGCAAAGAGGAGACCCGGGGCTGCCACTAGTCAGACAACGTACGCACAGTCATTACCGACGGGGGAGATCGGTCACCTGGTAGTGCCACCCGAAATCCACCCAAAGCTAGAGAAAGCAAAGGAGTGGCAGAGTAAGGGGACTGCCAGGGAGGTACCAGGCCCGCAAGGGAAACAGGTCCTAGTGCAGAGATTCATCCAATTTTCTCCTGCCAAACCTGCTGGTGGGGTCACTTCAGACCCACACCATACCACCACAGAGTCTGCAGCCACGTAGCAAAGAGAGGGCCCATAGTTCACAGGAGGCAAGCAGCCAGAGTGACCTGGTCCAGGCTACAAGTAAACGGGCCAAAAGAAGGGGAGAGAGGCATCAGCAACTTCCCTGGGCGACCCCAGAAGGGCTTCAAGTAGGGGTCACCCCAAAACACACAGGGCTAGGAAGGCGAGTTGGTAGTCATCCCTCATCAGCCAGCCGGAAGGATACCTGGTTCTAGCCTGGTTCATCCCAGCTACGCCCGGGTTACTCACCCTGCCATCAACTGTGAGTAAAAATCCTGAAAGACTGCCTGGACTGTGTTTGAGTCATTCTGCGCCTTGTGGTTCCACACACTTACACAGGGCCCTGGGGCTTGCCTCATTCTCGGGAGGCCACTACAACTGACTGCATCCACCATCAGCCCCAGGCACCCCTTAATCTGCAGTGGCAGTCACCCTGACCGCAATACAGAGAGTGGCGTCACGAAAATCCTAAAGAGAAGGTTCCCTACCTGTGACCAGTCTGTTCCTCCACGTGGAGTCCCTGAAGGTAATGCACACAACACCTGTGGGGCTTCACAGCATCAGCGGGGAGTGGGCGGGGCGGGACCCAAAGATCAGTACCCTGGACAGCAACAAGGACCACGTGAGTATTCAAATTACCGGTTCTCCGTGTGTTATTGTGGAGAGCACACGTAGAACACACGTGGCCCGCATGTACCGGAGACACGTACTTACCAAACGCAACACTCAGGGAAAATACGTGTCTCGCGGCACGTGCGTGATTTTCACTTATGTGTGAGAGAGGCCTTAGGGTGTGCAAGGGTGTGCAGTGCTCCTCATACACATATTTGCAGAAACGTATTTAACGAAGAAAGGCATGTTTTTTTCTTATTAGGGCTGTATCCCCTATAAGGTTCTATGCATTGTGAAACAGTCATTTTGTGCTGATAAGCTCCAGTTAATAGGGAAATAAATGCACTATGAGCGGTGCAGATTTTTTCTGTTTTTGTTTTTTTTCACAATTTCAAGGTGTTTTCTTTTCAAATACATTATATTGTGTCTATTTTTTTATGCATACGAGTGTAAAAGCTTAAAAAAAATGCAAACACGTAAAAAAAGTCACAGAAAAGCTTGTGCAAAATGATTGAAAATCTTTTAAGGTTTTATAAACCAGTGAAAATGATACAAAAATGGGATGCATGAATATAGTGTAGAAATTATACAGGAGCCACAGCGCGGACTCAGTCCTTCTGCTGTGAATCGGTCTTTTCCTCTCTTTGGCCTGGACCCCGGTCTTCTCCAGAGAGTAAGGGGAAAGGGATGGTTAGCGGGGCTCCTGGTGGGGTGTGTGGAGTTTGTGTGTGCAAGCCATACTGCTACGCAGATCCTCGAACGATCCAGGAAATTCTGGCCTATGATTGATCGACACAGATTCAGTTTTCTTGTTCAACAGTGTTTTACAGCTTTGCATAGTACATTAACCACATCATTACTCTGGGCACAACACTTGAACATTGTAGGAAAAGTACGCTTTACTTCAAAGCACACCTGTACTGCCAACTGCTCCTTAACTCTTGATACTACTGCTGCTGTTACACTGTCCTCTCTTTCACTTTTTAACACCACGGCTCCACTCAGTCATAGAGCCCCGTTTGACCATAGGGTACAATTCCTAGTGATGATCTGTTCGACCTGCACTGTCGTCGGACATTATTCTTTCATTTAGCTTCTCAGTGCCAACCTGTCCGCCCTTCGCACTTGGACTAGTACCACTGGACACAGTAACGACCCAGGCTACCCGGGTTAGGGTCTGGTACTCACTATGGTGGAATAGAGCACTCCGCTGTTCCATCCTACATTACAGGTTCTCTTTCTGGTTTTGGGCCTTGCCCTCTACACCCGTTCCCTGAACCTTAGGCACTTGTCGGCTTGCTCACTACCAGTTTTTCTCCTAAAACTACACCTACTCTTCTAACTTAAGCTTTGTCTATATATATATTGTCTCAAACTCCTCCCAGTGTTCCTAACTGTTCACTGTCTTGCTACTCCTGTCACTAGGCCACCTCTAATACCTTGCCAAGGAGCAGTACCTAAAACCGACCACTGGATGGCCACATGTACAACATAAGCATAAACATATCAACATTATGCTCATTATTCTCTACATCTGTCATGTCCCACGACTTGGGAATTGTTCAATGTTTCCATTGTGTAATGTTTTTCTCTTCCTAGGTAGAAGGTTTGACTTTCCTTGTATTCTGTCCCTTTCTCCTCACTGTAGCTCTGTGATGTCAGCATTCCCCACCCTTCTTCTCCATGCAGTGTGTTGTACCAGCCATCTTATGTGACATGTGGTATACTTTCTGGAGAAAATCACTATTTTTACCTGCTATAATTATCAAAACAAGATTTCAGTTAAAACATTCATCTTTTTCTGGAATCTTCTTACAATGAGATTGTGGCTGAGTTAAACTATCTGAGGAACCGATATGAACGCGAGTACAAGTCAATATGAAAACCTGAAGAAAATGGTTTGTTCAGGTACCATCACTTTCTACATGTCAGAATAACATCAATTAATGTCTTCAGGGGTGGAGTGCATGAGTCCACCACCCCATTACAATAGCATCACATTTTATTATTATTTTATTTAACTGATCATCATATATTTATCTGCACCTATAAAATAATTATAAACATGTATTGGACTATATTATTCTAACTTTAAATTAAAATTTTAAATATCTGTACCAGTCTCATATGTTAGTCATACAATAGTGGCAATACATTGCGAATGCATAAGAATTATAGCAAAAACGTTTTCTACTTGATGATAAGAGCCACCAACGTGAATCTGGCAGGTCTGACCCTTACTCTGAGGAATCACATTCTGTCACATCTGCTGTCATAATCTACCAGCAAGTGATGAAGTTTGCTGTAGATTTGCCAAATGTTACTGTTGTTATTCCCATTAAGTGAAAACCGCTCACATTTGGTTTGAGGGCAGTTCAGTTGCTTTTCCTGGCACAAACACTAATCCTTTATTAAGATGGAGATTTTGAGCACCAGAGTGTACACTACTATGACTAAGCGGAGTACGTGTGATCTATGCTGCGTCCAAAAACAGATAACAATGTGCTTCAATAGATCACAATGTAATTTATATTCGTCCTGATCTTACCATCATCCAAATTCCTCATTAAGACTTCAAGCACCTTAAAAATTGGAATCCCACTGTCTCAGATGGTAAATGTCATGTATGTCATACTTTACCTCCTTCACAGTTAAGTGATTTTACATATTTCGTTTTCGTTTTTTCACCTACTTCTTCCAAGATCCATAACTTTTTTTTTTTTCCTGACAATATAGCTATATAAGAGTTTAAATTTTTTGAGGGAAGAAATGGACTTTCGAATGACATCATTCGTTTTACCATATAGAATACTAGAAAACAGAAAAAAAATCCAAGTGCGGTGAAATTTCAAAAAAATGCAATTCCACAATGTCTTTTTTTTTTTACTTACCATGTTTAATATATAGTAAAACTGTCCTGGCGGAATGATTTCCCAGGTCAGTCCGAGTCTGTAGAGACCAAATATATACTTGTATTTTTCGGATGATAAGATACACATTTCATCCGAAAACTTTGGAAGGAAAATGAGAGGTGTGTCTTAAAATCCAAATGTAGCTTATCGGGGGGTGGTGGAGAGGGGTCACAAGAGGTAGGGGCAATGCTATACGCTGTGCTGCGGGTGCTGCTCTGTGCTGGGGCTGTGGGGCTCTGTGCGGCGGGGATCTGTGTGGCTCGTGGAGGCTACCTGTGTGGCCTGCAGCGGCGAGCAGCTGTGCGGCCTGCAATTTTGAGCATCTGTGCGACCTGTGGCGGTAGGCATCTGTGTGGCCAGCGGCGGTGGAAATCTGTGCGGCCGGAGGCAGTAAGTGCTTCAGATAATGGTGCCCAGAGTCGGAGCATGCGCAGATGGAGATGTCAGCTCAAGGTCTCATTAGCGCAGGCTCCGACTTCAGCCTCCATTTCTTTGAAGCCCCAGCGCAGAGCAGAGCCTGGTGCCCCACCAAATAGCAGAGCCCGCAGCTCCAGGACAGAGCAGCGCCACAGCCCAAAGTGAGTATCTGGGCCACCCTCTGCACCACCCACAGCATCGCCTACTTCAGCACTGCCCCTGCCTCCTGTGACCACCACTGCCATGCCCCTCCGGTAATTATACAGAAAGACTGACCCGCACATCCAATAGGTGTGAACAGGTACAAGCTGAAAAACACATTATAACTATGAAACATATGTTTTTTCCTGATGCAAATCTGGTTTTTGGGAAATAGATTTGTCTTCTCCCTTTAAATGGTCATTGAGCTATATTGATATTTTTTGACCCACAGCCTGTATGTTTTTTGATCACTGTTTTCTGTGTTGTGTCTTTCTGGGGTCATTTTAATTCTAATTGAATATATTTGATGTTTTATATTTAATATATTAGGTATATGCTGCTAAATTACTGATTTGCTATACCTGTTAGTATTTTCTTTTTTTCTGCAAAACCCAGAGCATACAATGGTATACATGAGCATATCCCACTGTATATGCTCATTTTGCTTCTATATTAGGTTTTGTCTGTTAAATGACCACGGGGTGAACATGCTCCTATATGCTGCAGGTATGAAGGTATACCAACTTATGCTCCGGCTCATTTCTTTGGTTTTGCTATACAGGACATATGTATCTACCCCTACAGTTACATTAGTGGTGCATCTTTGGCATATTCCCTGGGAAAACCTGTGGTACACATCTCAAACGTATCCATAGGTGATCGGTCATCCATCAAAGGACTCCAATGTATTATTTTCATAGCAGGTTCAAAGGTAATCTGCTAAACAGTTTTACATGACCTAGCTGGAAAATTAATATTTTTTTGGTTATTTTAGTACACAATTTTTGATAATTCTTGTTTTGCCATTTAATTGAAATAATTTGATTAAAACATATGAGCTACTGGAGATACAAAGAGTTATCACTAGAGATGGGTGAATCTGCCGAGATTGCCAAGACATTCTGCAGATTGTTTGAATTTGGCAGGGAAATTCAATTTGCATCAGTTATTCAATGAAAGTTTCCTATTATGCTTTTTGATCCCTCTGGGTCACAAAGCCGTGTCCCCCAGCTCCAGTCCTCTAGGCCCATCATCAATGCATGTTTTCAGGATTTCCTTAGTATTTTATTATAATTTAATCACCTGCACAGGTGATGAATTTAAAATAAATCCTGAAAACATGCATTGTTGGTGGGCCTTGAGGACTGGAGGTGGACAACAGTGCCCTAGAGCATTATGACCAAATGTCCATCCATTTCTCTGCACCCTCTGGCCCTTTCTTTCGAATTCCAACCACTGTGCTTTATCCTTTTTGGCCATTTTCACTCTGCACAGGGTTTTGACATTGACTAGGCTTTAGGTGATGTCATGTGGTGCAACACGGCATCAAAAAAATAGTACAATGTGTGCTGCGACATCTGAGACCTAGTCAGCACAAAAGTCCCCAGCATCCAGTGAAGAGGCTTGAGGAGGATGACCTGCACAGTGGGACATTGGAAAGTAGCGTAAGTAACACGTGGAAGACCAGACGGTTGGCGGCTATAGCAAAACTGGTAAGTAGCGAGGTGAATTAAGCAAAGAGAATAGAGTATATTATGCCTAAAAAAATGTTCTTTATTACAACAATTTTAAAATACATTTTAAAACACAATATATATAAAAAAAGTATATAATAAAATTGTTGCTTGCCAAAAAAGCAGGAAAAATCACATAATAAACACAAACACTATAATACTATGATCTGCCATGCTCAGGGTAGATCAAAGTGCACCTGTGCAGGATCTCAATGCCGGCAAGTGTGTATGACGTAGGACGTGTCATGCAACCAGTCTTCAGAAGAAGGAAGACAAAGATGGCCAAAAGAGGAGGCTCCACACCCGGAGAACGGAGACACCCATCTGACCCGTCTGCACCGCACCAACCATTTAGGTAAGTATTATAAAGTCATTTTTATGTTCTACACAGCGGCCTGGGCTCTTATATACTGCATGTTAGAATGCTGTATATAAGAGCCCACTGGTGGTGGCCGCAGCTTATAGGCCCCAAATCTGGTGACAGGTTCCCTTTAACCTTTAAAAAAAAAAAATGCTGCCGTATATAAAGTGCATGTACCTAGAAGAAATTCTATAGTTCAGTGTAAATGTAAATAAGAGCAAAAAAATAGCAAGGTCTAAAGTGCATATAGACTAAGGCGGGCTTTGCACACTACGACATCGCAGCCCGATGCTGCGATGCCGAGTGCGATAGTGCCCGCCCCCGTCGCAGCAGCGATATGTGGTGATAGCTGGCGTAGCGAAAGTTATCGCTACGCCAGCTTCACACACACTCACCTGCCGTGCGACGTCCCTGTGGCCGGCGACCCGCCTCCTTGTTAAGGGGGCGGGTCGTGCGGCGTCACTGCGACGTCACACGGCAGGCGGCCAATCAGAGCGGAGGGGCGGAGATGAGCAGGATGTCAACATCCTGCCCACCTCCTTCCTTCCGCATATCCTACGGAAGCCGCAGTGAGGCCGGTAGGAGACGTTCCTCGCTCCTGCGACTTCACACACAGCGATGTGTGCAGCCGCAGGAGCGAGGAACAACATCGGACCGTCGCGTCAGCGTAATCATGGATTACGCCGACGCTGCACCGATGATACGATTACGACGCTTTTGCGCTCGTTAATCGTATCATCCAGCCTTTACACACTGCGATGTCGCATGCGATGCCGGAAGTGCGTCATTTTCAATTTGACCCCACCGACATCGCACCTGCGATGTCGCAGTGTGCAAAGTGCCCCTAACAATGAATTATAAAAAACCCTCACTGCTGGATGTAGAATACAATTATACAATTGAAGATCCTGCTGCCCCTACGTACGTTTCAAACTGACTATGCTTATATGTGTATGTTTGCATTTTTTGTAACAATTGATAAAGGACTATATGCTTCCTACATTCTAATTATAAGCAACAAGTGTTTGCGTTTATTATGTGATTTTTCATGCTTTTTTTGTCAAGCAACATTTATATATACTTTTTTTTATATGTATTGTGTTTTAAAATTGATGTAGTAAAGAACAATTTGTTAGGCATAATATACTCGATTCTCTTTGCTTAATTTACCATTTTCATGAGATTTTTTTGCCTCATATTCTATTATTATGGGGGTTGTTTTTGAAGTTTAATGATAAGTAATTAGGTGAGTATTAGTTTTTTAACCATTTCCTGGGCCTCTATAATTTGGCAAAATAGTTGTCAGTAAATTGTAAAAGCTTTGGAATAAGGAAAATCTGTAGTTTTTATATCATATGAGGAGAATTCAATTCTTGGCAATGCAAATGCATGAGATGTGTATTGCTTTTATTTTACTGGACTATTTAATCTAAAAAGGCATTGTTCAAGTAGTGGACAACCCTTTTAAATTAAATAGTCCAAAATAATAAAATTAAATTAAATAGTCCAAAAAGTTGGTCAAGTCAGCTTATATCAGCAGGTCTGGACAGCCATCTATCAGCCATCCCAACTCTCCCCCAACATGTGATGATGGAAAGTGGATTGGACATGTTAAATTTAATCCCCCAATCTTTTTATTTTGCCTGGAGATAAATGCCTGCCAGATGTATTAGTTAATACCCTTTTTTGACCTACGTTTACATTTTCAGGAAAAATACACTGTGTGCACAATTATTAGGCAATGTGTATTTTTGATGATAAATTTTAATATTGAACAACTACAGCGCTGTCAATGAATCCAAAAGATTAATAAACCTGAAAACTGAAATTTAAGGAAAGTGAGATTTTGTCTTTCTTAGGACAGTATTTATGTTGGCATACTGTAAGTATTGATCTACTATTACTGTGCAGAATTATTATGCAACTAAATGAAAAATCGCAATTTTCCCATCTTAATTGTTTATTTTCATCTGTAAAAATGAGAATAATAACCAAAAAAGACAAAACATACAAAAATACATTTCTAACATTTTAAATAAAATATCAGTGAACAATATAGACCCCTTCTTTTCAGTAGTAGACATAAACCTATCATTCATGTTGTTCACAATCAACATTTTGGTCAGCACCAACCACAGTCTCCCAGACACTGTTCAGAGAGGTTTTCCTTCACCATACGTCTGCTATTTAAAAAGGGCCCACAAGTTGTTAACAGGGTTTAGGTCAGGTAAGGATGGGGCTGTGACGCCCTGGCCTATCAGGTCATCACAGGGTATTGTGCAATCTGCCCTTCTGCATGATATCCACTTCCTCCTTGGTTATGGGTCTCTGACCTTTGGTGTTGCTAAGAACAAGCTAATCAAAACCCTAGGAACACTCTGCACCACACTCACCAGACACACCAGTGGACAGCCTGAAGGGAATAGGGCTGGCCACTTGGGGGGTTGGTTAAGGGGAGGTCAGGAGGATTAGGAGACAGTTAGTTGAGTGGTGACTCTCAAGTGGAGAGGTCAGGAGCTGGGCTCCTTGTTTACTAGGTGGCAGACATGGTCTGGGCCTGGTAGGAGCTGGACCCCGGTCGCAGGGGATCATGACAAGGGGCACGGACTGTCGAGGACAGCCAGCGGCCCTGTGCCCTCACCGGGCAGAGACCAGGGAACGACGGGGTACGTGGACTCCAGGCCAGGAAGTAGCTTCAGGTGTCTTGGTATTTCACCCGACGAGGGCAGAGCCTTCAATATCCGTTCTCCACCTGCTCCAAAATCGGGGTACTAGCGCAACGAGGGGGATAGGACTTTCCCAATGCATAGTCCAGAAAATCCCTGCACTGGATCAAGGCGTGCTCCCTCTCTGCTGCACTGGCATCAAGAACTTTGGTTTACCACAGTTGTCAGCATCAGCATTATTGGATTGAGTGAGTACGCAGTTAAC
Organism: Anomaloglossus baeobatrachus; assembly: GCF_048569485.1. NCBI lineage: Eukaryota > Metazoa > Chordata > Amphibia > Anura > Aromobatidae > Anomaloglossus > Anomaloglossus baeobatrachus. Next base: position 76,290,215 of record NC_134355.1, on the reverse strand, counting down.
CCTTACCGGCCCGACGGCACCTCCCTGACACCATCACCAAGTCCTGGGGCATTCCCCCTACCCGTGGAGGAGTTTATCACCTGGCTGCCCACACCATCACCACCGGGTACTCCCAGCCGCAGCGGTAGTACTTTGCCCTTACCACACACCACGGGTGGCATCACAAACTTTCCACACCGTCCCCTGTACATAGCCCCCCTTTATTTGAGTGGCCGCACGACCCCCGGGTCCAGACGTCCCTCGAGCCACTCCGGTTCCGAGCAGCCCGGCTGCTGACGTGGCGGCGGCACAGGGCCATGTCATTATTTTTTCATCTTCAAGGTATTTACTGACAACCAAGCAGTGGAGACTTTTCTGCATTTGATGGAGCATTGTCCTGCATAAAAAAAGTCCTGCATAAAAAAACCATGATTTTCTTGGAAGATGTAGACTTTTTCCTATACCACTGGTTCAAAAAAGTGTCTTCTAAAAACTGGCAGTAGATTGAGGAGTTGATTTTTAGCTCATCTTCAACACAAAAAGGTCCAACTACATCATCTTTTATAATATCAACCCTTAGAAGAACCCCACCTCCATCATGCTGGCATGTGAGTCAAAGTGGAGGCCTTCGACTGTTACTGATCCAGCCATGGGTCCATCCATCTGGTCTCTCAAGAGTCACTCTCATCTCCTCAGCCCATATAACCTGTGAACAATCTGTCATCAGTTATTTCTTAGCCCAGTCTTGACGCTTCACCTTCTGTGTCTTGTTTAGATGGGTTTCAGATCCTCTTACCTCGGCCGTCTCTCTGAGCACTGAACACCGTGTACTCCTGGGCACTTCAGGGACACTGTAGTTCTGTAATATGACAGCACTGGAAGATTTTGGTTGCTTCTCGTTTAATTCTACTCAAATCTTTGGCAGATAATGTGTCTTTATTCCTAAACACATTTTTGTAACCCTTTTGACTTTTTGCAACAAAAGTTTTGACAGTTCTGTGATCACGCCCAAATACCTTAGTAATTTAAGAGTTCTGCATCACATTTTAAGAATTCTATTTATTTATTTTTTTCTTTTCAGTCGGCTAAATCTTTTTTTGGGACCAATTTGCCTGAGGAAGGCAACCTGCCTAATAATTTTGCATATCTTGATAAAGGGTGTTGTATCCTTAGGATGCATAGTCTCTCATTTCACAAATATATCTTTGTTTTTATATAGTGGTAACATATTCCGCAGGGCTTTACATACATCAGGATCACTGTCTCCACTGGGGCTCACAATCTAAATTCCCTATGTCAGGTTTCCAGGTTTTCCAGTTCTCTTTTGAATGAGCTTGCCCTCGGTTAACATGGAGTTTACTGTTCTGTTGCCCTACTTCCTGTCCAGCTGCTTAAAAGGCCGCCTCTAAGCCTAGTCCAGTGCCTGAGTATACTGCTTGCTGTGTGCTCCTGCTTTGCTGCTGCTAATCCTGATTGCCTTTGGATCCTCCTAAAGACTACCGACCGACCGACTCTGGACCTTACCCGGTTTCTCTAAGCTGTGCCCGGATTCCGTCTGCCATCTTTGGTCAGCACTCTGCCCGGTTCTCTCTGGTTCGTAACCACTCTGGACAATCATTCCGTACGGACACTCTTGGACGTTTACCGCTTGCCCCTTGTGTCCCGGCTGCGGCGCATTTAGACCTTCCGGGGTGATTGCCGGACAGTCCCAGTATAGGGGTTCGCTCTGGTGGTCTCCCTGGGGGAGTCCGGTGCGTGGCCCCGGGAATTCCCTTCGCTCCGTTTCGGAAAGGTATTTTGTGTATTTGTACTGCTGTGTTTTCCGTTGTGTATCTACCGTGGTTACATATTATAAAACATCTTGTACCAGGAACTCGTCTCTGATTGTCATTGCCCTACGCTATCGAAATCCTCAGAACATATATAAGTATTACATTATACTCAGGCCATAGGAGGATTTCGCTGGGGCAATGACTGAGACACGAGTAGATCAGCTCTTCTCCATGATTAACTCCCTGCAGCAGGAGATGGAGGCGGTGCAGAATAAACTTAGAGATGTGGAGGCACAGCTGGGCCATGATCACCAGGTACTGGGGCCGGCTATACAGGATTTGCAAGTCAGAGTGGAGGCTCAGGAAGCCGTCCCCACTACGTCCGTATCAGCTGCCGGTATGCCTAGGTTACCCCCATTCCGTTTCAATGGTGATCGTAGTCAGTTCCGTGGATTTGTTAACCAATGTATACTGTTTTTCGATGTACATTCTGATTATTACCGTTCTGATCGTCAAAGGTGTTATGTATCATCATGTTATTAACCTCACGAGCACTGGCTTGGGCTAATCCCATGATAGAGAATCGGGACATCCGTTTGAACCACCTGGATGACTTTCTGACCGCAATGGCGCAAATGTTTGATGATCCGAATCGCCGTGCTACCGCTGAATCGGCTCTCCTTTCCTTACGTCAGGGAAAGCGTTCTGTCGTTGAATACGCCACTGAGTTCAAGAGGTTAGTGGTAGACACCGACTGGGGAAACAATGCATTATTATCCGTTTTCAGAAAAGGTTTGTCCAGTACCATCAAGGACGAGTTAGCCCGTTCCGAATCTCCAGGGGATTTTGAACTGTTTCTCCAGCACTGTGTGCGCATTGATACTCGTTTGACGGAACGTAGACAGGAAAAATGGGCAGCTGTAAACCGTGTAAACAATATTGCGTTTCCTTCCAGAGAACCCGCTCTCAGGACGCCACGGGAGGCCGAGGACGTACCTATGCAAGTGGACTCTTTGCAAAAACGAGAGACCAACGAACGTCGTGAACACCGGCTCCGTGAGCGTTTGTGTTTCTATTGCGGTCAATCGGACCATTTCTTGATCGACTGCCCGAAACGTCCAAATCGCCCAAATAAGGTATTGGCAGCCATGGCAGAGTGTGACAACACGGATGCAGAGTCCGATATCTCTGAGGCAAGTGGACACTTGGATGCGGTATTTCCCTTGACTGTAATGTCTACCTCACCGAAGGACTCAGAGGGGAAATATACCCATTGCTTACTCCCCATTCAGATCCGTTGGGAGGGACAGCTAATTCCTACCTCTGCAATGATAGACTCCGGGGCAGGGGGAAATTTCATGGACTCTTCCTTTGCCAGGAAACACGGTATCCGGACTCAGCAAAGATCCTCACCGGTTACCATGGAGACGGTAGACGGATCTCCGTTAATCTCTGGACCAGTGGATCGGGAAACAGTACCGCTCGAATGCGTGATGAAGCCAGGTCAGCAGGGGACCCTTGTTTTCATGATAATTTCTTCCCCTCATTTTCCGATTATTTTAGGTATTCCGTGGCTACGGTCTACAAATCCGGTCATCGATTGGGAGACTAAGGAAATATCCTTCCCACCGCAGAGTGGTCCGACCATTTGTCCAGCCGTTCCGGTTCCAGTAACACCAAATACGGAGGGCACTGTACAGGTACCTGTTTTACCCCCGGTTTACCGTGACTTCGCTGATATATGCGACAAAAGAAAAGCCGATCAGCTTCCCCCGCATAGACCGTATGATTGTCCCATAGACTTACTCCCAGGGGCGGAGATTCCGTTTGGTCATGTCTACCCGTTGGCGGCACCTGAGCTAGAAGCACTAAAAGAGTATATTGATGAAAGCCTAGCCAAGGGATTTATTCGTCCGTCTACCTCACCCGCAGGGGCACCCATCTTTTTCGTGAAAAAGAAGGAGGGGACTCTAAGACCCTGTATTGACTACCGGGAACTGAATAAGATTACCATCCGGAACCGGTATCCGTTACCGTTGATTCCTGAGCTATTGGAGAGGGTCCAACAGGCAAAAATATTCACCAAATTAGACCTCCGTGGGGCATATAATCTGCTTCGTATACGTCCCGGAGACGAGTGGAAGACCGCGTTCCGATGTCGGTACGGACATTTTGAGTACCTAGTGATGCCTTTTGGACTTTGTAACGCTCCCGCGGCATTTCAACATCTAGTTAACGATATTTTTAGGGATATCATGGACCAATTCATGGTGATCTATCTGGACGATATCCTAATCTTTTCTGATTCTCTACAGGACCACCAGGAGCACGTCAAGACCGTACTTACCCGTCTGAGGGAAAACCGCCTATACATTAAACTGGAGAAATGCGAGTTCCACTGCTCACAAATACAATTCTTAGGTTATGTCATCTCTCCTCAGGGACTGAACATGGAATCTAGCAAGATACAAGCCATTCTAGACTGGCCGGAACCGGGAAACATCAAAGAGGTACAACGCTTTGTCGGTTTTGCCAACTTTTACCGACACTTTATCCGTAACTTTTCAGAGATTGTTCGTCCCATCACTCTGTTGACCAAGAAAGGACAGAAGTTTGTATGGTCCGCCCAGGCCCAGGAAGCATTCCATCGTCTCAAGGTATGTTTTACCTCAGCGCCAATATTAGTACATCCGAATCCCGCACTTCCCTTTATCGTGGAGGTCGACGCTTCCGACTATGCATTAGGGGCCATTCTTTCTCAAAGGACCGGGGACAAGAGTCTCTTGCATCTGTGTGCCTTCTTTTCCCGCCGGTTGTCCCCTGCAGAAAGGAACTATGACATTGCGGACAAGGAATTATTGGCGATTATTTCCGCTTTCAAGGAATGGAGACACCACTTACAGGGAGCCGCGCAGCAAGTGATAGTACTCACAGATCATCGTAATCTGGAATTTCTTAAGTCTGCCAGGTGCCTGTCTCCACGGCAAGCCCGTTGGAGCCTATTTCTTAACCAATTCAATTTTATCGTTACATACCGTCCAGGTTCACGTAATGGGAAAGCCGATGCCTTGTCCCGAATCCACGCCGTGGACTCCGTACCTGGAACCCCGTCTCAGACCGTGTTATCGGATGCCAATTTCGTTGGAGTAATCCAGGACCAGGACTTGTGGAAGGACATCAAGCTGGCCTATGATGGTGACGTATTTCTTGCTGCCCCCCCGAATGATGTAACACTTGTTCTTCGGAATGGTGTGTGGTTGAGAGAGCGACGCATTTATGTCCCGGAGGCCGTAAGACTTCGGGTTCTCAAGTTGGTCCATGACTCCGTGTTGGCTGGTCATAGGGGGGTACAGAAGACGCAGGACTTTCTGAGCCGTTTTTTCTGGTGGCCTACCTGTTTAAAGGATGTGAAGGACTATGTCCACTCCTGTGTGGTTTGTGCCCGGTGCAAGGTCCCTCGTGTGGCTCCTACGGGACTCCTCCAACCGTTACCCGTGCCATCTCGCCCTTGGGGGTCTATCTCCATGGATTTTATTGTGGAGTTGCCAGTCTCAGGCGGGCACAATACCATTTTAGTGGTGGTGGATCGATTGACTAAAGCTGCTCACTTCATTCCGTGTACCGGTCTTCCCTCAGCCGCAGAGACAGTGGATTTGGTTATCCAGAACGTATTCCGATTGCATGGGGTACCAGACGAGATCATCTCTGACCGGGGCGTGCAGTTCACGTCTAGATTCTGGAAGGGGTTTTGTACGGCACTCCAGATTGATGTCTGTTTGTCTTCTGCATACCATCCTCAGACAAATGGGCAAACCGAACGGACGAATCAAACCCTGGAACAATACCTTCGATGTTATGTCAGCCATCTCCAAGACGATTGGTTGATGATGCTTCCGTTGGCGGAGTTCTCATATAACAACACTCAGAGCAGCTCCACTAAGGTAACGCCCTTTTTCGCTAACCTGGGTTACCATCCGACTGTTTTGCCTAGGTCACCGGTTGCGGTTTCGGTGCCAGCGGTGGAGGACAGATTGACAGAACTACGACAAAATCTGGAGGTTCTAAAGGACACTGTGGCTATGGCCCAGGAGCATTACAAGAGGTCGGCAGACACTCACCGGAAACCGGCACCCATGTACAAGGTAGGGGACTCTGTATGGTTATCCACCAAAAACCTGAGATTGGATGTTCCTTCGCGGAAGCTGGGTCAAAAATTCATCGGTCCGTTCAAGATCACCGGGATCGTGAGCCCTGTGGCCTGTCGGCTACGGTTACCGCACCATCTAAGGGTACACCCGGTCTTTCATGTGTCTCTCCTCAAACCCGTTTCCCCTAATACGTTTCATGGTCGTGTTGTGCCCCCTCCTCCGCCTGTGATGGTCGACGGCGAGGAGCAGTTCGTGGTTGAGGACATTATTGACTCCCGGCTCCATCGTCGTCGGCTCCAGTATCTGGTACGTTGGCAGGGGTACGCCCCCGAGGACGATTCCTGGGAACCGGTGGGTAACATTCGGGCACCCCGGAAGATTGCCCAGTTTCATCGACGTTTCCCGGACAAGCCAGGCCCTGATCCGTCCTGAGGCCGTCTCTGGGGGGGGAGTAATGTCAGGTTTCCAGGTTTTCCAGTTCTCTTTTGAATGAGCTTGCCCTCGGTTAACATGGAGTTTACTGTTCTGTTGCCCTACTTCCTGTCCAGCTGCTTAAAAGGCCGCCTCTAAGCCTAGTCCAGTGCCTGAGTATACTGCTTGCTGTGTGCTCCTGCTTTGCTGCTGCTAATCCTGATTGCCTTTGGATCCTCCTAAAGACTACCGACCGACCGACTCTGGACCTTACCCGGTTTCTCTAAGCTGTGCCCGGATTCCGTCTGCCATCTTCGGTCAGCACTCTGCCCGGTTCTCTCTGGTTCGTAACCACTCTGGACAATCATTCCGTACGGACACTCTTGGACTTTTACCGCTTGCCCCTTGTGTCCCGGCTGCGGCGCATTTAGGCCTTTAGGCATTTAGGCCTTTCATTGCCGGACAGTCCCTGTATAGGGGTTCGCTCTGGTGGTCTCCCTGGGGGAGTCCGGTGCGTGGCCCCGGGAATTCCCTTCGCTCCGTTTCGGAAAGGTATTTTGTGTATTTGTACTGCTGTGTTTTCCGTTGTGTATCTACCGTGGTTACATATTATAAAACATCTTGTACCAGGAACTCGTCTCTGATTGTCATTGCCCTACGCTATCGAAATCCTCAGAACATATATAAGTATTACACCCTATCTGTATGTCTTTGGAGTGCGAGAGGAAACTCACGCAAATAGGGGGAGAACATACAACTTGGAGATGTTGACCTTGGTGGGAGGCAAACCCAGGACCCCAGCGCTGCAAAACTACAGAGCTAACCACTAAGCCACCGTGCCACCCAAATAAACATCACCTGATTTGCTACATCCAAAAAGCATTCAAGTTTATACAGCTTAGAGTTGGAAAATTTGCATAAAAATCATGATATGGTCAAAATACTCACAGTCCTAATATTTGTGCACCCGGTGTGGCAGACAGCTAAACCAGCGTTGGCCCAAGTATTATCCATGGGCATCTTTAGAATCTCAAAATTCATGAGCTCCTTTTAGAACTAGATCTTGTAGGACAATCACAAGTCTACATGAATACATGTACATGTAATACAGGTGATGGAAAAGAATACCTATTTCCTGCAAGCGACACGGGGTACATACCATTAGGGAATTATTTTCTGCGTTTGGGCTTTTGTTTTTTTTATAAAATGTTTAGTCAGTGGAGAACCATGATTTAAGTTAGGAAGGGGAACAGTGTATTCAGGACTTGAGGAAAATTAGATTCTTGTATGAAGCCTTATATCTGCTGTATATGACCCTGGTTATTTATGCTTATATTTATATTCACATCAATACCAAAATGTCACCTACAATGTAAAAATAACTCTGTCATCTGCAACAGAATGCAAATCAACACGCAAATAAGCCACATTTTTGGCAAGAAGGCAACATGTTCAAAAAGGAGCACACCTGTTTTGTAGAACTTTTTGCAATGTAGAGTCCCCCTGTGTGCCAATACATGTTCCATCTTTATTCATCTAGTTTTAAAGATATTTTCCTCTAGAAGAAATCTTGTCTATTTTGTCTTGGACGCAAAGCACATAGAAGAGAATATCTCCATAACATCTACAAGAAGTTTATATATTCTCCCCATGTTTGAGTGAGTTTCCTCTGAGTTCTCCAGTTTCCTCCCACACTCCAATGACAAACTGATAGGGAATTTTGATTGTGAGCCCCAATGGGGACATTTGATAATCAAGTCTGTAAAGCCCTATGGAATAAATAGTTCTATATAAGTGAGTAAAATAAATAAAAAATCCATAGTCCTGCTGCTGCGGCTCAGCTCTTCCTTCAGTTTGGCCCATTCCATGGTCCTCTCCACAGAACAAGTTGAAGGGGTTGACAGGCAGGGTATCTGGTGGGATAAGTGGACTTTGTGAGTGCAAACCATACCTCTGCTCGGGCCCTCGTTCAATCCAGAAGTTTCCTGCCAAAGATTAATGGGCACAGATGCATTATTCTCATTCAACAGTCTTTTACCAATGGTTACGCTCTGCACTTCAGTCACCTCATTACTGTTAGCATAACACTTAAACTTTGTAGGAATAGTACATGTTACTTCAAAGCACACTAGTACTGCAGACTGCTCGATTGTTTCTGGCATTGCTGTTGCTGCTATACTGTCCTCTCCTTTACTTTCTGACACCATGGTTCCATCCAGTAAAGTCAAATAGTCTCGCATGGCCATAGTTATGTCCAACCCTTAGGGTCCCGATTTTGCCAACAGTCTACCAACCTGCACTGCTGTCGGACAAAGCTCATCAACTTGAGTTCTCCATGTCGACCTAGTTGCACAAATCTATGCCAGGTCTCTACTATAGGACTAGTACCACTGGACACAGTTGCAACTCGAGCCAACCAGGTTAGAGTCTGGTACTCACTACAGTGAGGTAGCGTACTCCACTGTCCCATCCTACGTTGCAGTCTCTTAATCTGTTGTGGGCCTTGCCAAAACACCCACTCTCTGGGCCTTTTAAATTCAACTGGCACGCAGACAAATTAACTCTCACTCAACTCTTTTCCTATCTGCCGTATTTTTTTAATGTGAATGTATATCTTATATTTATGTTTTATATCTAACTTCTCCCATTATTCCGAACAATGTAGTTACGCACTGCCATTGTTGCTAAGCAACCTCCAATACCTTACATAAGATAAGCATTAACACATTATTCACATCAACACTATTTACATCATTGTCTTGTGGCGATGATTGACGTTTCCAGTCCTACAGAGCCCAACACCCCCTTACATGAACAGCGTACAGCAGGGACAGATTACATCATACTGTAGTCAAACTGGTACATGGGTTAATTTAAAATTCAATATAGCCAGCTAATGGGGATGCATGTCACCTACTGAAGTCCTTTCAAAAGGTGACAAATGGTGCCAATATTTATCATATATAAACATTCATCAGCATGCAAGTGGTGATAGAAGAAGAATTCCAATTTATACCTGCGCAGCACCACCCTGTGTTTATTGAGAACCCTTAAGGTCCATGTCACAGGCTGTAGATGAAGACAAGGAAAAGGAGGAAGATAATCAGCCAGTGGATGTGAAGGGGGACATAGACATGGCGCAGACAAGGCAAAAGGCAGAGAGGCAACATGAAAGTGATGTTGACAACGATGCTGGTCATGACAATCAACCATCACATGGCGGGGAAGACAGTAAAATGACTGGAACCTTTATTATGCGGGCAAACATGGAAAGCTGTGTGCTGTGATGCTTGTGGGGAGAGAGGAGTATTGCTAACATGAAGCAAAGTGATAAGTGTTAGATGTTTTATGCTTTCAAACCCTCACTATAAAAACACAAGGGAGGTTTTTTTACAGCTTCCAAAAGTGACTCCCAATGGGTTTATTACCAAAATAAGATCTGTCACCTGCTCTGCAAAGCTTTCACCAAGCAGATGCCTGCCACCCCCATATTAGATCAGCAGAGACCTCTGCAGTCCATCTAAACAGAAAACCAACTGAACAGCTTCCCAGACCATGATAGATGAATGTGGTGCCCGGAAATCCTGGACTGGTATCCAGATGCAGGCAATGAAAATAAAAGAATAAAACTCAAGCAACTGCCAGGTAAAAATTAAAACATGACTTTTAATGAAAAATAGATTAAAAAAGCAGCTGCAATAATAACAACACCATAGCTATGCAGCAACAAGCTCTTTCAACATGGTCAACATAGGAATGAGCAATAGCAGGAGAATGCTAGATTTAAAATAATGGAGGAAATCCATATTAGTACATAAGTAGACCAGGTATGCGTCTGTGTCTATGCGTTTCAGGCAAAAACATGCCCTTACTCATGACAGAGCATGTTTGTCACTGAAATGCGTAGACGCAGATGTCATATCTGGTCTACTTATGTACTAATATGGATTTCCTCCATTATTTTAAATCTAGCATTCTCCTGCTATTGCTCATTCCTATGTTGACCATGTTGAAAGAGCTTGTTGCTGCATAGCTATGGTGTTGTTATTATTGCAGCTGCGAAGAATCCAAGGATTGCTTTTTTGTTGTGTCCTTCCCCATCCATTTGTCTTAATTTCCTTGTGTTGTCTTATTGTAGTAGCGAAGCTACTGTTTTGCTGGCCTTCACTTGTCAGGGTGAGTTCAGGGCCAGTGAAGGCCTATGCATGTGATCTGCATATAAGGGAAAGCACCCGTATAGGAACATTAGGGAGTGCAAGGACTCCGCTCCATCCTTCTAGCACCAGGGCCTACTGTTATACTGTTTCCCTGGTGTACCCTTTGTGTTGTGTGGCTCACCACGGGTTATCCCCTCCCCAATGGCATGACATTAACTTGGTGCTCCTGCTGTGTTGTGCCACTCACTGGGAGTATCCCTGTTCCATGCTTGACACCTATAGTCACATTGTGACACTTAATCTTACATTAGGATCTGGTGGGTGATGAGCCCACAATGACCTATGTTCAGTCCGAGTGCCATGGGGTCAATCCCTTCAGTGTTCTCAGTAAGGCGCGTATGACCAGGTAACCACATGTGTTAGCAATGAGAAGGCGTGTGTTATCACGGGCTGTCAAGTACACTATCCTGTTGGAGGCCAAAACACATGTAATGAGGAGCACAGTTCCTCTTCATTAGACCATGTATGTCAAGTATAAAGAAATGAAATAAAATGTGATTTAAAATGTCGTAAAATCCTAATCTACCTACTGTGTGTGAGACCAGTCTACGCAAAACACAAAAACAGAAACAGTTAGCGCTAGAGGTTATAAAAGCCAATTTATTGATTATGTTGTAAACAATATTTTTTTTTCTTTTGTCAATAGAAATTATTAAATTCTTGCAATTGCTTCAATTGCTTCTGCCCAACCATTTAAAAAAATGCGCTAACGTTTACAGTCCCTCGTCAGCCATATTCTGATTATTCAGTGTGGTTCTTATCTGCCTTAAACCCATGCACTATTCTATAACTGACTTTATAGGGTCAAGTTATTTCCATTTATTTCCATGGCTTCCGGCATCGACAAGCAGAACATTTAACATGGCAATTTAAATAGTATCTGATAAAATGGACAGATGGATTTGGGTGTTTAATAATTAGAATAATTATACTTATAAAACATTTTAATGTACTAACTTATTGCATTCAGACATAAATCCCCTAAAGTTCTGAAAAAACATTAGCATAAGATGCTTGTAACTCAAGCTGTGTCTAATGAGAGTTGCTGTTTCACTGCCGATGGGGCTGGAGTCCAATGAGTGATAGCTATGAAAGAGGTCACATACATATTCATCAAATTCGACATGCACATGTAAACCAGTTTTAATAGGCCATGACAGCAGAAGTTGTGTCAGGCAAATGCCTGCACATGTGCTCATTCTCTCAACTGGCAAATTTAGGCATTACTACTTTGGTATCCATGGATGAAATATTAGCTTGCTAACATAGGACTATCATTTGCAGCTCACTCCTATTCGCAACAAACTTACTTAGTGAATTCTTACTGCTTCTTAAAGAGAATGTGGCAGAACAATGCAACACCGCCTCAACCTCCCCCACCCATGACTTCAAAAAATCCAAAACAACTGATAATGGCATCCATCAGGGACGGACATATCATTGGTTCTACCTGTGCAGCCTCATAGACCCACAATGTCAGGGGGTACATTTCCACCCCAAAAGCAGATGACATTGTACAATATGATGAGTTTTTGGACTGTAAAGGGCCCATATAATGTTCTTTCACAGGGGCCTTCTCTGTCTATGTCTTCCAGTACCATCCATACCTATACTTATGCAATCTATTGATCCTTGATTGAAAAAAAAATGCTGTTTCATATCATTTGCAAATAAAGGTTGCCTGTGTATGCTGGTGAAGGTCAGGCTGATAGTGGACAAGGCCCTGACGATTTTGGTGTGGCACAAGTTGCAAATGACCTTTCTTTTATAATCCCCACTTTCTTTAAAAAGTGCAATACTGGGGAACACCTAATCCTTGGCCTTGGTATTTGCCTCGTGTTTCTGCTCTGGGTAATTATTGTCTCCTTCTAGCCACCCACTGCCTCTAATGGCAATCTCAAAATTCAGCGACATCATCTTGCTGGCCCTCTAAAAATGTATTGAGGACTGCCTTTTGGCCCTCTAATAATTATGAGTGAGCACCGCCTTGTGGCCCTCTAAAAATTGAGTCAGGGCTGCCTGATGGCCTTCTAACGATTATGAGTGAAGGCTTTCTGATGGCCATCTAAAAATTGAGTGAGAGTTGCTTGATGGCCCTCTAAAAATGGAGTGAGGGCCGCCTCAAAAAATTAAAAATTATGAGTGAGGGCCATTTGCTGGGTTTCTAAAAATTATAAATGAGGGCCACCTGATGGCCCTCTAAAATTTATGAACAAGTGCCGCATGATGACTCTCTGAATATAGTGGAGGAGGAGAAGCAAGAGGACATGAAAATAATAAAGCATGAACCATATGCCTTTTAGAGGGTTTAAGGGGTGAATAGGAATGCACCAGGAAATAAAGTAATGTTTGATTTGATATTATGTTTCCTCTGCTGTCATCCCGTCGGGTTAAGAAATCTGGGCTAATCTAAGCCTTGTTCATTTTGAGGACAGTCAGCCTGTCAACATTTTCAGTTGACTGATGGATGTGCCTATCAGTTATTATGCCCCCGGTGGCTCTAAGAACTCATAGAATCAACTTAAGCATGCAGTAACCTTGAATGCGGACTGCAAGACTCTGATTTGACTCAAGTCAATGTCAAGTAAAATTATGAGGGTTGTCTGATTGCTCTGTTAATATTGTAGTGAAGGTCACAGGATAACCCTGTTTATATAGTGTAGGAGGAGGAGGAGAAGAAAAATTATAAACCATAAACCATATACCCTTATTGGGGTGGGAAAGGGTGCATGGGATTACACCAGAAAAAACAAGAACATTTGAATGGCTTTATTTTCCTCTGCTGTCATCCGATGGGCTTGAGAAGAGAGGGTCAATCCAGGTCTTGTTCATTTTGAGAAAAGTTAGACTATCAGCATTTTCAGTTGACAGGCAGATGTGCCTATTAGTTATTATGCCCCCGGTGGCACTAAAAACCCACAGAATCAACTGCAGCAAGTAGGGAGCATTGAATGCATCCTGCGAGCATCTGATTTGCCGAAACTCTGTGTATAAAAATTAAAGATGCATTCATACAATGGGAGAAAGGCCAAAATGGACAAATGACTTGTGGTTTTCTTTCCCCTGGAAGGGTTGGAGAAGTTTCCCCGCATGGTTCAAGAGTTTTCATTTTTAAAAGTTTCCAAGAAGATAAAAAACATGTTTGGAAAACCTCTGTTTTAATCTATTTGAAGCCTCGTGGCTGCCTGATGCTATAAGCCTGCACAGGATGAACTGTAATCCACCTTAGCTAGAGCAAAATCTAACTTGGATGCCTGAAGGTCCGTGGTGTGCCAATTGTACCCTGAATGGCCTTGAATCAAGGATTCCTTGTTGTTGGTCATAGAAGTCCCACTCAATAATAGAAATATATTCTGAGATGCTACTCCACATGTGTTCTAGGGTGTATTTGAGTTCTTCCTTCTAATTTTTGGAAACTCTTATACATAATGCATAGGCTTTACCAGTCTAGGAGTCCCACTCCTTAAAAATGGGAAAAAATATTTTTTGAGGCCATCCTCTACATGTATTCCAGGGTGTATTGCAATTCCTCCTTTCAATGCTTGATAGGAATTGCACTTAGTGTGTAGGCTTCACCAATCTACCAGTCCCACTTTGTGCAAATGGGGAAAAAATTTTAGAAATCTCCTGCAAAAAATTCCTTTTTTCCTGACTAAAATATAAAACTGCAGCATTTTTTTTTTAGAAAAATAAGCATCTCAATTATTTTCTTGTTTCTGCAGTGTTTTGGTTTTTTTACCATTAAAAGCAAAAAGTGCAAAAACGGTATGTGTGAACATAGCTTAAGGGGTGGAGGAGGCTTTTTAACTTTCTTTTTAAATTTGCATTATATTCAAGTCATTATACAAGAAAGAATGTTCCCTAACATGTCCTCCTTTAAAATCCATGTTATCTTTGGTTTGACATGTTTTATTGTCAGTCTAAAAGTGCCTTAATACTCTGATGACATTGTTCCGAGCAGCATCCTGAGAGTCACAGAAGCATCCAGGCATCTTCCCCATGCTGTTCCCATTCTATGTGAGCCCTTTTTCCTTCCCTTTCAACGATTTTTTTTCTGCTCCCAGACCTCCTTGGAGGGTCTGCTGGAAAAACAATTGAGTTTCCCATTGACTTCCATTATACTTGAGAAGAGCTCCAGAGCATTCCAATTTGCTCGATTCAAGTACTGTGTACCCTAGCATTTTAGTTCTCGCTCATCACTAGTTATGTCCTTTGTGCAGAAACAGTTATCTAGATGCAGACAAATTAATGTTACTATTCTTATCTTAAACATTTCCCTTACTGTAATTGTGGTGACCCTCAGTGTCAGGAGCCACAGGGTACTACATCTAACCCCAGATTCCTGGAAGGCCAGTGCTGGGACACACCACAACACACACACAACTCCACGCCCTTTTCCCCAGACTGGGTGACAGGCTAAAGATTGACGGGTAGTCACCTATAGGCTGGGACGCATCCAATCTACTAGTCAGAAACCTGGGAGGAGGAGGGGCTAGTCAGTGGAGTGATGGGAGATGGAAATTTTTTCAAACATTCAGTCAGTAGATGTGAAGTAAGACGTTCTGTCAGAAGTCAGTACACTGACAGGAAAGTGTGAAGTGACTACTGAGTAAAAGGCAGAACGGTTGCAAGAGAGAGTATGGAGCAAGTACTCACTGGACCAAACACCGACGGGGTACAGAGCCCTACTGCAGAAGGACGCTTCAGGCTCACCTGATAACAATCTGCCCAGTGAGGGGATCATCAAGGACCTTACCGACATTAGTGTCCAGGGCACAGCAGCAAAGAGGGAACATGGGACAGAGGTCCAACCCAAGAAAGGTTCAAGCTGCCTGCCGTACGGGCCAGGACTGTGAAACACGAGGGGACCCCAAAAGGCTACAGGCCACAGAGACACACCAACTACAAACAAGGGTGCATGGAAGTAAAGCTCATTAGTTCCAACACTGGCACTGGAACCAAGGGAATACCGGATTGGTAAAGACCAGCACAAACCAGGTAGTAGTAACTCCAAACCAGTGAGTAAAGCACAAATTAAACCGCAGCCCCGATGTTGTCTGAATTCTTCCTACACCTTTGCACCTATAGACTACTACCCCTATCATCCTCCCCTGGGGCCTAGCTCTACTTGCGGAGAGCCATCACACCTAAGCTGCCCAATACCACCAGCCCCAGCAGTGAGAGACTTTCCAACAGTGGCTTTCCCCCTATTGCCGCATACCGCAAGTGGCGCCACAACAAACATTTTATTTTTCCCTTGTTTAAATCCCCTTTTAAGCGACCCCCAGGGTCACGGAACCAGGCATTGGCCACCCAGTAATATATAGCCCGGGACCAAGTACCCCAAAGCCCTGTGGTGCGTTAGCTTCATAATTGAAAAATTAAAATCAGTGCAGTAGCTTTATTTCAGTTACTATGTGGACTATTCATAAAATTGTTTTCACAAGAAAACTAACATAGAAGGTTGAAAAATTATAAATTGCCAAAATTGCGCGAAAAAGGTTGCAATTTTTGTCATTTTCTTGTTAGTTTTCATGCCGATTTTAAACAGCTGTGGAAATGTAGTTGGAGCAGAGGAGGAGTTGGGGTAGGATGGGGCAGAGTTACACCTGCCTGACAACTTCAGCAAAAGTGCTACTACCTTTCTTCCTGGAATAGCCATTCCATCTGCATAAGCTCATGCTCAAGTTTGGTAGTTATGGCCATAGAGCATCCATAGAAGGTGTCAGTATAAAAAAGTGATACATTGGTTCAACTTGCATATGTCTAGATATAATATTGGTTTACTTAAAATAGGCATAAAAAGAATACTTGAACATAATAAGTCTTAAAGAAAGTTACCTGCTACTACTGTGCCCTGTTTTGTTAATCTGTCTTTTTCAATTGCCATCATGGCCACAAACAGCAGGTATCCTTTTCCTTCACCATTAGCAACACTTCATTACCTTCATATTTAACCTTGGACAACAGTCTCCCATTACAGAAGAGTCTACTCAATGTAAATGAATATATTCCTATTTGCATGAAGATGTACACAGTATGACAATCTGTACTCAAAGTCACAGTGTGATTCTGACCCTGTGACCCCAAAATGTCAATCAGTTCCTTGATTGTATAATAATATTCCTGACTTTGAATATTTCTTCCTGAATACATGCTGTTCATGTTGTATCAAACAGATGAATAAATATTGTAAGATATATAAATATGGTCATTAATCTGACCTATTGCATTACAAGGAGGCACTAAAATTTGCCGCATTTCTTGATATTTGATGTCATGAATGACTTTTCTTTTTAATTGATTAATAATTTTCTTTTTATATATTGACTATAGTGACTATTCTCACTTTACTGTATATAGGTTTTAAACAGGAAAAAATTTAAACACAAAAATTGCATTTTTTTCAGCCACTGCAATAACGCAAAAAAAATGCAATAACAAGTAGTCAAAGCTTGTTTGACTATATACCAAAAACTGTGCAAAGAAAATACCAGCCTACCAAAAAATAGACCCTCACATAGCTTCAGTGTTGGTATTATATAAAAGCTCGACTTCTTGTAAAATGGTGACACAAACCCAATTTTAGGGGGTTTTTTTTTTAGACAATTCAGAATTTCAATAAGCCCAAAAAATAGTAGAAAAAACTATAAAAATATGTCTATCACCATAATCTTACTGATGTTGTCCCCTATGCCCTTCAACCAAGCTACATTTATCCCTGTATAACTGGGGACATTTATACTTATATACCTTGGGACCTTTCCCACATTCCAGTATTGGGGTCCCCCTTGGCTCCCTGACAGTGGATAGGTCTCCAGGTGCCACTTCATCACCAATTTCTATATACTTAGAATCATGCTATTATTATTTTGGCTACTTTAAATGAAACTATTGGTTGGTCGTTAAGTAAAGGACGCATTACACGCAACGACATTGCTAACTATCTATTATATGTCTACATTATGGAACCCCATTTTATTCTATTTTTTGTGTCCATTTATACCTGTATGTCCATATTCCCTCCCTCACCTGCCCTGTATAATGCTATTCACTAATATGAATGTTTAAAAAATAGACTTATAAACCTTGCTTTACCTATGCTAATTAGGGCTTTGACTAGTCAAAGAGGCATTAGTTCCCCAGACTAGTCGGCCCTCTCTCAGTGTTGTCACACCCCTGTGGGTGTGATAACATGAATTCCATGAGCTGGTGCCTAAGAGCACTGAACAATTTATTTCTGATCATTCAGTGCGAAGCTGTGTAAATTGATTAACCCCATCATGCACCATGGTAGTCATGCGTGTCTGTGTGTGTATATATATATATATATACATATATGACAAAAAAAGGCAGCACTTACAGTATGCAGTACTTGCAGTGAAAAATAGTGAAAAGCAGGACTTTAGTAGCCCAGTGATGATATCTGGTTCAAATTAAAGATTCATTTGAACCAAAATGTCGCCACTGAACTATTAAAGTCCTGCTTTTGACTGTAGGTATACTGGAGGATCTGCCTCTGTTTTTGACTTTTGGCAAAGTATTGTTGGCTGTTTTAGAGGACCTTGAACCCAGTTGTTCCTTATAATAGTGGTGCTGTTCTAATCTTTTTTGTATATATATATCTATATGTACATATAGATATATATATACCGTATTTTTCGCTTTATAAGACGCACCCCCAAATTTGCTGAAGGAATAGAGAATTTTTTAATAAATGGGGTCCGTCTTATAATGCCAGTGTCCATCTAACAAATAATATAGGGTATATGTCCCTCATAGCCCCCTCATCCTATAATTAGCCCCCTTAATCTGGATATGGCCACTTTATATTGAACACGTCCCCCAGTGATGCCACATTTCCCCTATGGCTGGCACACATCCTCTATGGCTGGCACACGGCCCCTGTGGCTGGCACACAGGCCCACTCTGGCTGGCACACAGGCCCACTGTGGCTGGCACACAGCCCACTAATGCTGCACACGGCCCCCTGTGGCTGGCACACAGGCCCCCTATTGCTGCACATGGCCCCCTGTGGCTGGCACACGGCGCACTAATGCTGCACATGGCCCCTTGTGACTGGCACACAGGCTCACTGTGGCTGGCACACAGGCCCCCCTATTGCTGCACATTGGCCCCTGTGAATGGCACATGGCCCACTGTGACTGGCACACAGGCCCACTGTGGCTGGCACACAGGCCCCCTATTGCTGCACACGGCCCCCTGTGGATGGCACACGGCCCAGTGTGGCTGGCACACGGCCCACTGTGGCTGGCACACGGCCCACTGTGGCTGGCACACGACCCACTGTGGCTGGCATACAGGCCCAGTGTGGCAGGCACACAGGCCCAGTGTGGCAGGCACACATCACTCTCTGTTAGATATCGCCTCCATGTTGCTGCTTTTAGTAAAATAAACTCTTTCGTTACCTTCTGCAGCACTGTCCTGTCTCGTGTCTCCCTCCTCGGGGTTGAGCTCCTCCTGTCTCCTGCACTTCCTACTTCCTGGTTCTAGTGCGGGTCATGTGATCGGGACAGCAGAGAGATATCTCTGCGTGCATGATCACAGCGGCAGGAGGGAGACCGGGCAGACACGCTGGAGGAGGTGAGTAAAGAGTTTATTATTTTACTATGGGCAGCAGCATGGGGGCCATATCTAACACAGGGGTGCATGTGCGATCAAAGGTAAGCACAGGCAGATATAATATGCCCTGCTGCCCCAGCCCATCAGCGTGATGCAGTTTCAGCACCACGCTGATGGACAGCGGCTGTGCATATTATATGAGTGGGAGCAGGACATCTAACGCTGTCGCCCGCAGCTTCACCAGCCCCCACCAGCCCCCCCCAGCAGCCCCCAGCACCGCTCCAGAGCTGCCCGCACCTCCACTGGACTCTGTATATGTATACACCCCCCCTCCCGTATATTCGGATTATAAGATGCACCCTCTACTTTCCCCCAAAATTTGGGGGAACAAAAGTGCGTCTTGTAAAGCGAAAACTACGGTGTATATATATATATATATATATATATATATATATATATATATATATATATATATATATCCTGAAGCGTTTCAGTGAAGTTGGAGGAGCCGGCTCAATAGGAGAACCTACTAATCGCTGCTGTTAAACTCTTGAATGCCACTATAAATCAGTACCAGGGATTTCCATTAATAAAATAGAAAAGTTTTCTAAAACCTTTTTCACTGAGATGCCCACAAGCTGGAAGAAGACTCTGCATCAGTGAGAAGAAGACCACTGAACTGGAGAAAGAATGTGTTGTGCTATAAGTATACTTTTTTTCATTTTTCATTTTTTTCCTTGCCAGATTTTGTAAACCATTCAAAATTTCAAATTTGAATGAATTCAATTTGGAGATAAATTTGATTTGCCTTAAACTAATTTGCTAATTTCTAGTGGAGTCGTCTGTAGTGGTAGTACACATGAGTAGAGGCCAATTTTTCAATTGATTATCATGGGCCCCTGTCAACAGTTCCCCTCGATGACCTTGATGGTGACCCTGATTTTACCTCTACATTGATGAATACTACTCGCCTTCTCCCAGGGTCTCACTCCCACATTAATAATTACTATATGTCTCCAGTTCTGTCTAGCTGCTATTTCCTGTTGGAGTTCTGGATCATTGGCTAGGCAAAGCCAACATGTGTCAGCCCATTTTTCACAGAACATACTCGAACTAATTCCCAATCATTTATACTCACTGGACATTGTATTAGCTATTTTTCAGTTTATTTTTTCTTCTTTTCCTGTGCACGTTGCAGTTTGACATTTTTCGTTAACAATAGAACTTATTATTAGGAAAAAAATATATAAATTGTAACTTTTAGTACTTAAAATAGAAAACACAGATAGAAATAATTTATCTACAAATAGATGATTCTAAGTTCCTAAGTGGCTGTAAAAGCAGATGTGTTACTTAGACTAATCCCAATATCTAAACAATGTTTTTTTTCGGATTGGAACATTTCAATCCAAAATCACAGGAAAATGTCACAATTGCTTTCCTACATCTCCAATCTCTAAAGAAAAGCCCCTTCTCTTTGTTTAATGCCTTGTAGTGTCATGAGAGGTTATTATGCACTGGAGATATCAGGAAAAATAGCTAAAGGTCACACATAATTAAGCTATGGTCCATGTAACAGAAGAGGCTTTCATATTACCTCCCTTGGCTTGGATACGTTGGCACTATTTGTAAGCCCTGCAGTGATAACTTGCATATACATTTATGTTATTTGAGTGGCGTTCCTTGCTGCTCATGGGAACTATAACTGTATTTCTCTTATGACAATTTGTATATATTTTGAGCTCAAATTATGCTGACAACAATAAAACTATTCATCTAAAATAAACCATGTTTGACAAAAAATGTCAATTCTTTATAAAACAGCAAAACATAATTTGATTTCATTATTTTAACCAGAATATTTTAAACATACATTAATATTTTACATCAGCTTAAAATGATTATTTATATCTGTTTGTTTTTCGTTACTATATTTGAAGTACAAATAAACTTTTGTGACATTTCATTCCTATATATATACATATATATATTTTTATATAAATATATATATATATATATATATATACTAGCTGTAGTACCCGGGCGTTGCCCGGGATAGTAACTGACTCTCTGTCTGTCTCTGTCTGTCTGTCTCTGTGTGTCTGTCTCTGTCTGTCTGTATCAGTTTCTCTGTCTGTCTTTATCTCTGTGTCTCTTTCTCTGAGTCTGTCTGTGTTTGTCTGTCTCTCGCTATCTGTCTGTCAGTCTTTTTCCCCGTCTGTCTCGTTCCAGCTCTGTCTTGTTCTAGCTCTGTCTCGTTCCAGCTCTGTCTCATTCCAGGTCTGTCTCTTTCCATGTCTGTCTCGTTCCCCATCTGTCTCGTTCCCCATCTGTCTCGTTCCCCATCTGTCTCGTTCCCCATCTGTCTCGTTCCCCATCTGTCTCGTTCCCCATCTGTCTCGTTCCCCGTCTGTCTCTCTCTTTCCCAGTCTGTTACTGTCTCTTTCCCTGTCTGTCTCTGTCTCTTTCCCAGTCTGTCTCTGTTTCTTTCCCCATCTGTCTGTCTCTTTCCCCGTCTATCTCTGTCTCTTTCCCTGTCTCTTTACTTGTCTCTTTTTTTCCTGTCTCTTTCCCTGTCTGCCTTTGTCTGTCTCTTTGACTGTCTGTCTCTTTCTGTCTCTCTCTATCTGTCTCCCCACCGACATCTTATTATGTCACACATAGGCTTCTTATACTAACAATTAATTTTGTTCCTATAGCAACCACTCAGAGCTCCTTTTAATAACCTAATAGCTCGCATTTCCATTGATTTTAATGGAGGCTGGATTTTTGGAGAGTGACTGTAAAGTGCAGGGTTAAATTTTCCCGTCCAAACATAGTCTATGACGTTCCCTGAATCACATGGAGTGCCTGTGCAAAATTTCGTGATTGTAAATGCGACGATGCGGATTCCTTTAGCCGACATACATACACACATACACTCAGCTTTATATACTAGATATACTGATATATATATATATATATATATATATATATATATATATATATATATATATATATATATATATATATAGCTATATACAGTATGTACAGCTATATATATGTGAAGCCCCACAGGTGTTGTGTCGGTGCATTACCTTCAGGGACTCCACTCGGCTGGATCTTGTCACCGGTAGGAGAATCTTCTATTTGTCGTGACGCCACTCTCAGTATTGCGGTCAGTGGGGACCGCCACTGCAGGTTGAGGGACGCCTGGGGCTGATGGTGAGTGCAGTTAGTTGGAATAGCCTCCTGAGAGTGAGGCAAGCCCCAGGGCCCTGTGTAGGTGCGTAGTACCACAAGGCGCAGAATAACTCCACACAGGCAGAATGTCTTTCAGGGTTTTTACTCACTTCAGGTGGCAGGGTGAGTAACCCGGGCGTAGCTGGGATGAACCAGGCTGGAACCAGGTATCCTTCAGGCTGACTTCTGATGGTGACTACCAACTCGCCTTCCTTAGCCCTTGGTGGTTTGGGGTAACCCCGACTTTTAGTCCCTATGGGGGTCACCCAGGGAAGTTGCTGAAGCCTCACTCCCCTTCGTTTGCCGTTTGCTTGTCGCCTGGGCCAGATCACTCCAGCTGCTTGCCTCCTGTGAACTGTGGGCCCTAACTGTGGCTACGTGGCTGCGGCTTTTAGGTGTTGTGGTGTGGGCTTTGAGGGCCCCACACCGGCAGGTTTAGCAAGGAAAGGTGGATCTATCCCCGCTCCGGGATCTGCCGCCCGTTTGGGCCTGGTTCTCCCTAGCAGTCTCCTTACTTCCCACTCTGTGCTCTCTCTCTAGCTGGAGATGGGTTTCGGGTAGCACTCCTAGGTGACCGTTCTCCCCCGTCGGTAGCCACTGCGCGGACGCTGTCAGACTACAGCAGCCCAGGGGAAGGGGTCAGCTCTCCTCGGAGCTCCCTGGACTCTGCTCTGAACCGGCTCACATCTGGGACCTTCACTGCTGCTCCTGTCTGAGCTCCACTTCCATGCTCCTCACTCCTCCACCCTCTGCTGCAGACCGTTTACTCCTCCTTCTCTTTTCCCTTTGTGCCTGCCTACGCCACCTAGCAACCAGGCTCTCTTACCACACCCCTTGAGAGGAGATGGAGGCTTTTGGCCCCCTCCACTATTCCAGTGGAGGTGAAGGCTTTTCCCCCTCCTGGGATCCCCAGGGGTCCTCTCAAAGGTACATGTGTGAGACCTGATCACTATGCGCCTGTGTAGTCACACCTCGGTCAGCCTTCTGGATTACCTGTATTGTACTGTCCCCAGCATGGGTGCAGTACTCAGTGGTGCCTGACCAGGTCAGGGGCGCCACATATACAGTATGTCAAAGTACATGTTACCGTGCATGGTTCCCTCATTGACCTGTAGTTCCCCTCTGCTCTCATGCGGCCCCAAACCATGACCCTTCACCACCATGCTTGACTGTATGTAGGACACACTTCTGTTCATACTCCTCAGTTGGTTTTCTCTACAGAAGCTTTACACCATCTGAATCAAATAAGTTTATCACAGCAAAGATTGAACCATTCTGAAAGGAATTTTTAAACACCAGTCTCATCAGTTCTATGAGATTGTTTTTATGGAAATATCTGCAACAAATCTGCCATAGTATGTTCCCTAAGTTAGAATGTACACTAATAGAACACATTGCTTCTGTAAGTAGTAAGTAAATTTTAGTCAGTTTGGCTGGACTTTAAATAAAAGTTTGGTAAGGGACTCGGACTTGACCGAATTTGACCTCGGACGCCGAACCCCATATAAGTCAACAAAGACCAGAACTTTTGTGATGTAAAATGGTTGTAGAAAGTGATATAGGGTTGCGAAAGGAAGCAAAACAAGGGCAATTGCTCTTCAAATAAATGTGCATAGGGAATAATTTCAAAAATAAGACCTGTCCAGCCTACATTTGATAAACAGAGCGGGTAGATAGCAGCTGTGGACTGCAACCCTCAGTAGTCAGCTTTACCTTGTTTGATTATCAAAAATAGAGGATATCCCTTTTTTAAATTACTTAAATAAATATATAATTTTTAAAAAAAGGCATGGGCTCCACCCTATTTTTGATAGCTAGCCAATGTAAAGCAGGCAGCTGAGGGCTAATATTATCAGGGTGGTAAAGGCTTGAAAATAGCCTTAAAATAGCAGCCCTAAGCTACTCGGACAAAATCGTACAATCCTTGGCAGGTTCGGAAAACCAAACATTTGATCGAAAAGTCGGAAATATTTGGTTTGGATTGGTACATGTTCAGTTTTCAGAAACCATCCTCTCCTTACCCCATCACAGCCATGTCAAGTATTGGCATGGCTGTGATTGGCCTGGGAAATCACTGTAAGAACACAAAGTAAAATGGTTAAAACAGGACATACCTACCAAGTCTCACCGGGCTGTAACTCTACTTCTGGGACCGCTCAAGATCCCTCATACATATTCACTGCTTTCCTCACCCACTGGCGTCTCTGATTGGCTGAAGTCAGACAGTGCCCTCACCTTCTCCTACAGCCTCTGTGATTGGTTGTAATCACACATGTTTTCTGCATCGTTATACTAGTGTAAGATAAATAAATTTTAAAAATGGCATGCAGTTTCCCCATATATTGATACTACCACAGATAATGTTCACAGCTACAGGCTGCAGCCCCCAGCCATGCGCTCATCTTGACTGTGTATCAAAATAAGAGGACCACATGTTGCTTTTTTAAAAAAAAAATGAAAATAAATAATTTTAAAAAACTGAGTGCAGTCCCCTCTCATTTGATACCCAGCCAAGATAAAGCCAAACAGCTGGGAGCTGGTATTCTTAGACTGGGGAGACCCATTCCTATTGAAGCAGCCTGCAGCTACCCAGGATTGCCACATCCATTAGATGCAACAATCCCAGAACTTTACCTGGTACTTCCCAATTGCCCTGGTGCAGTGGCAATCAGGGTAATAAGGGGTTAATTACAGCTCACAGCTGCCACTAAACCCTAAATTAGTAATTGGGAGGGTTTATGAGACCCCTCTTTACTAATCTGTAAGTGAAAGGAAATACACTCAAACACCAAAAAATCATTTATTTAAAATAAAATACAATCCCCCTTTCACCACTTTATTAGCCCCCAAAAGACATCGGTCCAATGTAATCCACATGCGGTCCCAGGACAATTCCAGCTCTGCTACATCTAAACTGACAGCGTGCGGCAATAGAACATTACCACACTTTGTCACATCAGGCAGAGACTGAGCCTCAGTGATCAGCGGTGATGTAACTCAGGTTATTTACGGTCACAGCTGGAGGTTGCCAAGGTCCTCTACCTGTGATCGCAGGTAACCTGACCACAGGTGACCTCAATGAACTCAGTGACTTTACCTCAGGTGAGATCACTGAGTTCACAGACTTGCATCTCCTGGCAGAAAACTGTTTTTTTTGCCTAGAGATGCAGATTTGGTGCTGAAATTTCTACAGCATATTCCTGCACCCAATCTACACCTCATAGCAAAAAATTAAAACAAAACTATTTTGATGCTTTTTTTGCCAGGAGGAGTAGATTGAGTGCAGGAATATGGTGTACAAATTTCAGCATCAAATCTGCATCTCTTGGTAAAAAAAAAATCCAGAAAAATCGTTTTGGCACCATTTCGGTGCAGTTGTCTGCCAGGAGGTGCAAATTTGGTGCTGAATTGTCTGCACCAGACTTTAGCACCAAATTTGCACCTCGTGGCAGAAAACCATAACAAAATGTTGTGAAAACTGTTTTTGTGCATTTTTTTTGCAGGTGCTAAAACTTTTGCAAAATATTCCTGCAACCAATCTTCACCTTCTGGCAAAAATTGCATCATAATCGCATGCATTATGATGCATTTTTGATGTGTTTTTTTGCCAGGAGGTGTAGATTGGGTGCAGGAATATGCTGTAGAGATTTCAGCACCAAATCTGCATCTCTTGGCAAAAAAACACCAGGAGGTGTAGATTGGGTGCAGGAATATGCTGTAGAGGTCTCTACACCAAATCTACAACTTCTAGCGAAAAAAAATGCATCAAAACTGCATCATAATGCATGCAGTTTTGATAATTTTTTTGCAAGGAGGTGTAGATTGGGTGTAATATTAGGATTTAGAAATTTCAATATTGAATATGCATCTCTTGGCAAAAACCCCCACTGTTTTCTTCCAGGAGATGAAGGTCTGTGAACTCATCTGAGGGGAGGTCATTGAGTTCACTGAGGTCACCTGAGGTCAGGCTACCTGCGGTCAAAGGTGGAGAGCCGTGGAAACCTCCCGCTGTGACCGCAAGTAACCTGAGTGATGTCAGCACTCATTGCTGAAGCCCATTCTCTGCCTAAAGATACAGTGTGCAGTCATGTTCTATGGCCGCAACCTGTCAGTTCAGATGTAGCAGAGCTGGAATTGTCATGGGACTTCATGTGAATTACGTCAGACCTAGGTCTTTTGGGGGTTAATAAAAGGCTGAGGAGGGTGTTTTTTGTATTTTATTTCAAATAGAAGTAATAAGTATTTTTTGGTGTTTGTTTTTATTTACTTTCACTTACAAGTTAGTAATGGGGGTCTCACAGACGCCTCTCATTACTAACCTAGGGCTCAGTGGCAGCTGTGAGTTTACATTATCCCCTTATTACCCAATTGCCAGTGCACCAGAACAATCGGGATGAGCAGGGTAAAGTGCTGAGATTGTCACATCTAATGGATGCGGCAATTCTGGGGCAGCTGCAGGCTGCTTTTTTTAGGCTGGAGCCATTAACCATAGGCCTTCCAAGCCCCCAGTCGATTTTATCTTAGCTGAATATTACAATTTGAGGGGATCGCACACGATTGATAAAAACTGTATTTATTTATTTATTTAAATAATTTAAAAAAAAATCCTCATGCAGTTCCTCTTATTTTGATACACAGCCAAGATAAGCACACAGCTGGCGGCTGCAGCCTGTAGCCATGGACTTTTATATGTGGTGATATCAATATATGGGGGGGGCCGCACACTAGTTTTTAAACATATTTATTTATTTTACACCAGTATAAGGATACAGACAGCGTGTGTGTTTCCAAATAATCACAGATGCTATCAGAGAGGGTAGGGGCATGGTCTCACTCCAAACAATCAGAGATGTTGGTGGGTGGGAAAAGCAATGGATATGTATGAGGGTCAATGAATGGCCCTGGAAGTAGCGTTAAAGTCGTGGGAAGATTTGGTAAGCGTGTCCTACTTTATTCCTTCCTTATTTTATTTATTTTGTAGCCTATCTACACCATTTTATAACACATAAGTTTTACTTTCCATTGAATTCAATGGGTTGGCCTAGGATTGTCGATCATATCGATGAACTCAGGTAGGTTCGGCAATCCCGGCCCAATGCAATCCTTGTCAGGATCGCTCATCTCTAGTTGTGGAACATTACTGTTTGGATTATGCTGGAACTTCCAGAATGTATTAATAAATTGGTGAACAAGGGAGTGTGGGGGAATGTTTATTCCAATTACATTACACTTGCAGAGTTTGCACGGATCACACTTGAGGTAACAACAACGTTATCGGATGTAGTAAAACCCCCAACCACCTGCCCCTGGAGATGATCTGTTTATGGCTTGCTATATGTGGGCGGAGATACAAACTGCCCAATTAGTGACTTCAATTGGGATTCAGGTCAAGTCCGGGTCCCAAACTGAACTTTATCTACAATCCGGATGAAGCCGCCAAGCCAAGATTCATTGGGTCCGCTCATCTCTACTCATCTCTAAATGTAACACCTCCAAAATTTAAACATTCATATGAAACTGTGGCAAACTTTGTTTTAAGTTTTTAGTTAAATCAGAGTAAAATGTATCAGTTATCTTAGTGCTTATAGAAAAAAGACAGAAAAGCTAGATGCACAATTATTATTATGGTCATTGAAATCTCAACAAACTTTGCAACAATTAATAGTGCAAACGAATATAACAAACTTTGAAAAAAGGTCATGTCAAATAAATATTCTCCTTTCCCCACCCATGAGCAACTTTTTTTTAGGCTAGTTTCACACACTGGTATGGCATTCGATGCGAGTGCATCGGATGCGATATCCTAATGACCCACAGTTCCCGAGTGTGAGCCAAGTGTCACTCAACTGTGATATGATCCTGCGATCGGATCACAGCTGTGGAGGAAAGGGAGAGATTAATTTTCCCATCTCCTCCATTGTCAGCTGATACGATTACCGCACTGCACTCAGATGCCATTCTAGTGCAGTCCAATGTATCACTCACTCCCATAGACTTGTAATAGTGCGAGTGACACAGCTCTCCTTGGCAACTGCAGTATGCTGCGACTTTGCTCTCTCAACTAGAATCTGGAAGAAAAAAAATCTTGTCCAATTCATACGCGGTATTAGCAATTGCTATTTCACTGATTTCAATGAAGGAATAGGGGTGGAGGAGGAAGGAGCAGAGAATGCACAGATAGAGGTTATGCTGTTGCTATCTAGTTTTTTTTATCTCACTCTAGTGATTGATTTACCGCTATACTGATCAGTACAGTTGTCTAATTTCATCTGTGGTTTTTTAACATGTATATATACACATGTACACACATATAAACTAGAGAAAAAGTTATTTTACCTGTTTTTTTTACAACTTTAATGTGTTAAATGTTTAGCTAAATCAGAGTTACAGTTATGTTCACAATAATAGTAGTTTGTTTAAAACACCTGAGAAAATTTCAATGCTCATAATTAGTGATGGGTGAAACCACAGAAATCTGGAATTGGGATGTCCAACCGGATTTTTTTTTTTAAAAAAGAAAAACTGTTCTGGACCAGAATTAATTCTGAATATCTGGCCTGACACTGATCCCCATATAAGCCTATTGGGACCTGAATATTGTGCTTTAAATGGTGGTAGAGGGAGTAGAACAGATGTGTTATACATACTGAACCTCCCGTGCGATGATGACACTACTTCCGGGTCTACTCATTACCCTCATACAAATTCACTGCTTTTTCTGCCCACCGGCAGTCTCAGCATCACTGATTGGTTGCAGTCAGACCGTGCCCCCACCCTGTGTGATAGCATGTCTGACTGCTTGGAATCACACATGCTGTCTGCATGTCTAGAGCGTAAAAATAAATAAATTAATAAAGAAATTGGCGTAGGGTCACTCCATATTGTGATACCCAGCACAAATAAAGCAAATGGCTACAGGCTGCAGCCTCCAGCTGTGTGCTTTGAATGACCCATTTTACACACTGAGCAACAGTTAAACCCCAGTATGTACAACATTTTTACAATATTTGTATATTGTATATTTGTACAATATTGTGGCTATTGTACAACATTCTAAACTATTGACTGTACAGCAGGTACAATATTCTTTAAAGAAGGACCATAATTTACACCTGTTTCTTTATAGAATGAATGGCCTAACTAATTGACCTCTGCACTGCTATTAATTAGAACACCCCCATTCATTAATTTAATGAATAACATCCAATTAGCAGCATGCATGTTATGACTGTTGATTCTGTAGGTGGTCCATTACTCACCTACACCTAGTCATTCATTTTATTTCCCATATCTTTTCCACCAAAAACAGTAATTAAACGGATTAGTGAATGTAGACTGCTATTATTTTGCAGATAACTGTAAATGTAAAGCAATTATCAGTTAATATGTATCTACAAAGCAAAGTGCATGCTAAGTCAATTTAAGGCCAACATCACTGTAACTGCATAGTAGGGACCCATGGATAGCTTTAGCTATGTATAATCCCAACTAGAGATGAGCAAACCTTATGCTCGAGGCTCGGGGTTTGGGCTCGGAAAATGATGTGAAAATCACCAAGGTGAGTATAGCGCTGTGCTCGTGTGAGTGATGCGCAGCATGCATTGTATGCGCTTCGGTTAGTATTTGATCAACTTGAATTTGGTGTACATTCAGTGTTCTCAGATGTATTGTTCATGAAGAATTTAAAAAACAAACACTGCCCACCCACCTCCAGAAGTGTTTTGCTATGGGCCAAGAACAAAAAACTTCAGGAGGTGAGTTGGCAGTGTTTTTTTTTTTTTTTAAAACAAACATCTGAGAGCGCTGAATGTAAGCCAGATTTAAGCCAATCAAACACTAAGGCGGGCTTTGCACGTTGCGACATCGCAAGCCGATGCTGCGATGTCGCACGCGATAGTCCCCGCCCCTGTCGCAGCAGCGATATCTTGTGATTCCTGGCGTAACGAACATTATTGCTACGCCAGCTTCACATGCACTCACCTGTCCTGCGACGTCGCTCTGGCCGGCGTCCCGCCTTCTTCCTAAGGGGGCGGGTCGTACAACGTCAGAGCGACGTCACACGGCAGGCGGTCAATCAAAGCGGAGGGGCGGAGATGAGCAGGATGTAAACATCCCGCCCACCTTCTTCCTTCCGTATAGCCGCCGGCGGCAGGTAAGGTGATATTCCTCGCTCCGGCGGCTTCACACACAGCGATGTGTGCTGCCGCAGGAACGAGGAACAACATCGTACCTGTCGCGGCAGTGTAATTTTGAAAAAGTCAGAGCCTACACCGATCATACGATAATGACGCTTTTGCGCTCGTTAAACGTATCATCTAGAATTTACACACTACGATGTCGAAAGTGACGCCGGATGTGCGTCACTTTTGATTTGACCCCACTGACATTGCACGTGCGATGTTACAACGTGCAAAGCCGCCCTAACTGTAGTGCGCAAAATCCATGCTGCGCATCACTCACACTAGCACAGCACTATACTCATCTTGGTGATTTTCACATATTTTCCGAGCCCAAACCCTGAGCCTCGAGCCTAAGGTTCGCTCATCTCTAGTCCCAAAATCTGTTAGCGAATTGCTCATGTTATTCTTTTCCCATGGAATTATTGAGAATTAAGTCCTGTACACCTGTAAACAATCATAAACACTTTGAGAAGGTACTGTCACGACGCTCATGTGACGCCCTGGGCAAGCCAGGGGTCACAGGTCATCACACCACCACACCCTACATCCCAGTTAGGAACACCAAAGCTTCTCAAATCCTTGTTGCCTTCCTCCAGGGGCTGATGTTCACACCAGGGGGTGGGCCAGGCGGTTGGCTCCGCCCACCGAGTAGTACACAGCCCTGGAGGCAGGAAGAACCAAGCAGATTAGCTCAGGGGAAGCTTGAGTGAGGAGCTAAGTGAAAGTGAAGTGGTAGTGGAGCAAAGAAGAAAAAGAGTAAAAGTGAACGTAGAAAGACCTGAAGTTAGTCCAGCTAAGTGCAGGACAGTGTCAGCAAGGTCAGCAACAGCGGTGATCGTCTGGAGGGGGACTGCTCGGAGGTTGCTGGAAGGACCGCGGACGGGTAGTGGCCCGGCGGTCTGGAGCAGTATACGAAGGACAGTCAGCACCAGGGCAGGGGCCTCTCGGACCCCGGCAAGGCTAGGAGTCACCATAATTTACCGAATCCGTCAGTGAAGGGGACGTCGATCCCCCAACAACCAAGTCCCGACTGAAGGCAAAAGTCCAACCATTTAGGAGGAACACTGCCACCGCCAGGGCACCAGTTCCTCAGGGCCAGCGTCTGCGGGCAAAGTAGGGCTCCTTTGGCCCATATACAAGCCGGGGAGCGGGTTACCGGTGGGAACCCATCGCTACCAACACAGAAACACTAGGTGCAGGTCAAAGGGACATCACCGTTACCTACTGGGAGAGCAAGTGCAGCCGTCCGTGGGAACCGTCTTTCCAACCGTGTGGTTTACCGTAAAACTGTGTCAACGTCTCAGGCTGAGTGAGTACCACAGTGCCGCAAGGCACAGCGCTGCCCCGCATCCCTGCGCCCACCAGGCCCTGCACCTTCCACACCATCACTGGGTCCCGGGATCACCAACCCCTACCCACGGAGGGGCAACGCAACACCTGGCTGCTCCGCATCACCACTCCCGGGATCCCCATATTGAGCAGCGGTGGTGCTACAAATCACCACAACTATGGGTGGCGTCACGGACAATAAACAATCCCCACACCCAACAACCCCCTTTCACTCACGGGCGAGGAGCGCCGCTAGAGTCCCCGGGATCCGGCCCATCGCTCGAGCCACCGAGCAGCAGCAGGCCGCAGCAGCCGCGGCAGCCGGACCCGAGCAGCGGTGGGAGAGCGCGGCGTCCCCTCCTCCGCCCGCGACACTCACAGGCAGGGATGTGATGCTAGACACTTAGTGTGAAGGATGGAGTTGCAACTAGGTGGCACTGTGAGCACATGTGTGCTGCAAGAGCAGCGAGCAAGTCAGACAAGCTGAAGTCAGTACCGGGAGGATGCAACTATACACAGGGAGCAGACAAGAACAAGGTCAGTATATAGGCCGTGGGGTTAGATAACCAGGAGAGCACGTAAAGGACACAAGGAGGCAGAAAAGGCTGTAGTCAGGAGGGAACAGGAGGTCAGGAGCCAGACGGTAACACAGAGTCAGGGGGAACAGGCTGAGGAAAGTCAGGAGTCAGTCCAGGGTCGAGCACCAAGATCAATCTACCACACTAACCAGGAGCCAGGCAATTACTGTAGCAAACCAGAAAATAGGACTGGTGTCGTTCCGGCCTATGCCAATCCCTAAAGAAGCCTAGCAATTACCCAGAATATGGAGCAGGAGTGCCGACCCCTCCCACCAACCAGAGAGTAACCTGGAGTCTGGAAAAAGTCCATCTGACACCGAAAGTATACCAGAAATGCTGGTGGGAAGTTTCTTATGGCACACAGATAGTTACCAGGAACACAGGAGGATACAACAGAAAACTGTAATGCAGAAACCCCATCAGAACTATGACAGTACAGAATAGTTCAATAGGATACCATGGATGCCAAATTTCAGATTCCATACATCACAGATCATTAATATAGCTTTCTTGGTAAGACTCTTCAGAATTCTATTTATATATTTGCCAACAGCTGTAGATCAAATTATACACCGGTTATCTTACAATATTAACTATTATAGTCAATCTAAGTAACCGGCCCCCATACATATTTGGTTAAAACAGCCAATCTCCCAATCTTTATGCGGACCTCCCAGCTCTCCCCTAATAGATGATATTAGGAGAGAGAGGGATCAAAGCATTGAAATTTTAATGTCTGATCCTTTTGTTTTGAGCTTGTTTTAAGGGAAGAAAAGCAACTGTGAAATGAACAATGGCCAAGTCGAGCACTTAAGTGTATGGGCACATCGGGAAGCATAGTTGTCTGCTGAACCAATTTTCGACTGACAGTTATCTCAACATGTATGTCCATTTTCTTGACTCTTGAGTTGGACCTTAGAAACATATACAGCTTTATTAATGTCTGACCTTTCACAAGCTTTATAGAGAGAAAAATAATCTTAATTAAATTAAAAACTAAA
The DNA here is from genome assembly GCF_048569485.1 of Anomaloglossus baeobatrachus. Lineage (NCBI taxonomy): Eukaryota > Metazoa > Chordata > Amphibia > Anura > Aromobatidae > Anomaloglossus > Anomaloglossus baeobatrachus. Next base: position 76,256,795 of record NC_134355.1, on the reverse strand, counting down.
CTAAATTTTCCTTCAACAGAACAAGCAGAAAATTCTGTTGAATCTATAAACTTTCATGAGGTCTAGATCAAATGTCTATAAATGAGTAATAAAAAGCATTCTGGGACTTGTAATTTGTATCAGGTAACCCTTAAAAGACCCTAATAGCATCTGAATTTATTTATCATTGGTAATTAGTGAAGGTCATGTTACCTTAAAGGCCATAATGAACAGGTCAGACAATAGGTACATCTACGTAAAGTAGACAGGGTAGAACTATCTCACCATCTTATCTGTAAAGGGATTATTACTGTCCATGTAAAACTGTAAAGGAGAAGTATCTTATTTTTCCTTTCTGCTTCCTAATTTAACATTGTAATTGCAAGCTCATGTTTAGACTCAGGTCATAAACACAAGAAAATAATGTCGATATTATCTTAAAAAAGAGAATAATAGAAATATAATCTTTCCAGGCTAAATTATTTGCTCGGTAATGGCCTGACTAAACATATTAATGCAAAAAAATTAAAAGGAACCTTTAAGCTAAAAAAGAATGGCATTTACCTACTACCATAGTGGGAATTTACAAGTATATACCATTTAATACATATGTGACAGCTTAATTGAAAGAGTGGCTACAGAGAGAAAAATAAGTTATATTCTCCCAGCAGCTGCTTGCTTCCAGTCAACAGGGCGGAGTAGGTGGCAGCAAGCAATCAGCACTCACTACAAAGTTAGCATGTTGTAGTGAGTGCTGATGTTAAGGGCATAGGCTTTAGCTGTCTAGGAGTCCCATTCCTTAAAAATGGTAAAATAAACTTTCGGAGACCCTCCTCTATGTGTCTTCCAAAGGGTATTGCAGGCTCTTCTTCTAATTTTTGGCATCCATTGCACTTAGTGCATAGGCTTTATGAGTCTAGGAGTCCCACTACCTAGAAATTTTAACAGCAATGGTATGAGACCCTTCCTTATGTCCAATACAGGGGGTATTGGAGTTCTTCTTCCTTCCAAGTTAAGTTAATTCTTTCATTTACCCCATAGGCTTGGGAGTTTCAGAGACCCTCCTTCATAAATTAAACAGAATGATTCCGACCATGTCACTCCACAGGTCCAGATAGGGTAATAAATTGTTAAAATTACATTTACCAGTGAATTTGTTCAAAACGCAGCAAAAACAATACATGTGAACATAGCATACGGGGTGGAGTAGGTGTTTTTTTTCTCTCTTTTTTCATTTGCCTTATATACACATCAGTATAGAGGAAAAAATGTTTTCTAACATTTTTTCCTATAAAATCCATTTTATCTTTAGCTTTGTATGTTTTATTCTCAAGTTCGTAAAAGTGACGTAATACTCTGACAACATTGTTACCAGCAGCAATCTTGGAGTCAAATATGCATCCAGACTGCTTCTCCGTGCTGTTCCCATTCCATTTCAGTGCTGTTTCTATCCATTTCAGGGATTTTTATACCCCCCGGATATCTTGGGAGCGTCTTTCAGAAAAATGCTTGAGTTTCCCATTGATTTCCATTATACTCTTTACTCGAGACGCGCGCCCGAGCAGTACGATCTGCATAATTCGAGTACTATGCACCTGAACATTTTAGTGTTCGCTCATCACTAGAAATGTGCTAAGACTCTGAAATGTCAGAAAAAAGATTCAGCTCTTACTTGGTTAATCCAGTGCCTTAGCAATGATGTTTTAGACTATCCACTGACCACTACAGCCAGTCACTCTCTACAGCAATGTACATTGATGTGGATATTCTGGGATAACATTATTGTAGCAAAAATTTTGGCAAGAACCAATGGCTTAAAAATGCTGGAGAATTATCAGATGAGTAAGTGATCTTTTAAGCAATTTTCCACCCTTGGCTCAAGTAGCCCAAACAAATTTTGTCTCCTGCTGTCACAACTTTACATCCAAGCTTGGAAGGAGAGTTGTTTATCTCTATCTTCATCCGACCTCATTACATTGTCACTGGCCAGAGGGTCAGAAGCATGGAAGAGAAGTACAGGAGAACAAAACAGAGGCATAGTCAGATTGTCCAAGGTCGGGGCAGGCAGCACAAGATCGAAGTAGAAAGCCGTGGTCGGGAGCAGAGAGTTGAGTCAGGATAGGTAAACAGACTTAATAAAACACAGGGCAATAAATACAAGTATACGTGAGACCAGGCCTCTGGCAAATTAACAGCTAGGAATAAACGTTTGGTGAGAAATATAGTGTGGAATTCCCTGCTATGTAACCTACTAGCAGGTGATAGACTGGGAAAAAAATGTCTTCAGGACAGGGTGTACACAAATTTTTGAAGAGTTGGGCTGCGCCCCCTATGACTCACAAACCAGTACAAGGCAAAGGATAACAATGGTCAGTTACTGGGTGGAGCAGAGTGAAACACATGATGAATTGAGCGGTGCTTAAAAGGTATGGGAGTCATAGGCATGGCAGAGATAGCAGCCGGTAGGTGTTGTACATAGCAGATACGAGTGTGAAAATGGTGAAAACATCTATAGTCTCAGGGTGAACACATTAAAATAGACAAAACACAAGAAGAAAAACACGTGTGTTACAGTTTGGGGTTCTCCCGAGCCCCGAACTGCCACTTATCCGTCTTCATTCCCTGCTGTGGTGCTGGCTGGCTCTCCTGTGCCACCTGTCCACCACTCCAGATGCCTGGCTGCTAGGCGTAATGTGTCCAGGGTCTTTGTGAGTTCTGAGGCTAAGTCCCTGATTTGCCGTACCGTGCATGCATGGGTTCCCGCTACCTTTCCTGGCTCTAAGTGTGGGATTCACGCTACTGCCAAGTGCGTGACATCACCAGTGACGCAGTGGCTTCTGATTGGCTGTCGCTGATGTCATCAGTGACGCGACGGCCGCTGATTGGTGGTCATTGACATCACCGGTGACGCGGCGGCCGCTGATTGGCCGTCAATGACATCTTTGGTGATGTAGTGGTCCCTGAGTGGCCACTGTTGGTGCCATTGTCATCTTGTGCTTAGGTTGGGGCAGGGCTAAGTCTTTAAAACATCCTGGACGATGCATATGGTTGCGCTTGCATCACACATGCTTTGTGGCATGATACAGATCAATGCAGCTACACTGCAGCTTAGTGCCATTAACATCTGTAAGCGGTAGGCAGGGTTAGGCAGCGGTATCCATCACGTCAAGATTATGTGGTGAGGTACTGGTAGGGTCAGACCTTGGGAGACGTTAGAGCTTTTATTAGTTTGGCTCTAACCGTCCTCCCGCAAAACAATGTGAAGGCGAAATCCCTGAAAATGAACCTGTGTTGACAATTTACACACAATTGAAAACAGCAGCACTCTGAACACATAGACACGTTAATTTCAGCAAATATTAATTGAGATGCCTAGAATAATATGTAAAACTAGAAGTAGAGTACAAAATGAGAGTGTCAGACCATGAATGAAGAAATGAAGATTATGGACTTAAACAAGTCAAGTGGTTAATTATATGATTTCAAATTTCTCATCAATATTGTAATATATGGAAAAAAAAACACAAATAGAAAGTCCAGAAAAACACAAAATTCAGCTCACCGACCCGCTGCAGTCCCAATCCAGATCCAGGTAGAACGCACGGAAGACTGAGGCAACCAATATAAGAATCAGTAGAAAAATAGAAGTCCAGCGCAGGCCGTGAAATATATTGTATAAAATTCAACTTTTATTGTCCATATTAAAAGATCAGAGACATACAGCAGAAATAATCCATTGGCTCAGAACAATGCCTTTCGACAAGTTGTCTTAATCATGATCACAATATTCCATAATTTGATGTGTTCATTTTTTTCCCTGTGCTGAAATAATCTTATAAATTTGCCCATGCTATGTACTAGTTATTTGCTGTCTCCGACCATACAGAGGTCCTCCAGTTCATGGTGGGTACATGCCACAGCTCCTTGCTAGGGGAGGAAGCATAAAAGAATATATAGCTGACTCAGCAGGGACTTGCCAGTACTGCATTTTATGAGGTAGCACATTTCTTTGCCTGTTTTATCACAGGAGTGAGTGTTAATTCCACGTCTCCAGCCCTCTGAGCTCATAATAAATCTAGTAAGTGATTTAGGAGCTCCGGCAACCACTGAGCTCCTATGCCACTGATTTGATTTATGATGAGCTCAATAGGCTGGACACATGTAACCAATTGTTCCTGTGATAAATCAGGCAGAAAAAAATGTTTTACCTCACAGAAAGCAGCAGTTGCATGCCACTACTGTGTCATCTGTATACTCATTTATCATAAGTGCCTTATGCTTGCTCCCCTCTTCAGATTCCGTAAGTGCCGACTGGGAAATGCAGCATCTCTCCATATGCAACAAATAACAGAGTATATAGCAGAGACACATTTATAAGATTATCTAAGCACAGGAACATTTTTTTAACACCTCTAATTGTGGAACTTACAATATCTATTTAATAAAACAATACTAATAATAATAATAATTATTATTATTATTATTATTATTATTATTATTATTATTAGTATTAGTATTAGTATTATTATTAATAATAATAATAAAATGTACTTTATTCATTTGACATTCCCTTTTATTTAGTATTTATGAAAATATCATTGAATCTTTAGATAGGAAGCACAAATACTGTCAAAATCAAGATAAAAAAGCAGAAACCTCTACACTGTAGGAGTAACAAAATGATCATACTTGTTTGTGAATAATTTATATATTAACTTTAAAAAAGCAAATATTATTTTTACGAAATGCTAACATAAGAAAGCTGTACAAATGATATTCCTAAGTTCCAAGGGAAAATAAATATAAAAGTATATAAATAATTTGGAATTTCTAACTTATAGTGCCTCAAATAAATTTAATGAAAGTATTAAATATTACATTTTTCCTTCCTGAATATTTCCTGCTGTTTTCTAACTCATCCTCTTTCTAATCTTGATTAATCCATCCATTCATAAAAATGACCTACATTTTTCCCCAAACCTGCTTTCTTATTATCTAACTAGACTAATAAGACATCTTTGCAATTATCTTTCCTAAGGATAACTGCTTGCAAATTAGTATCAGCTGGGATTGCGTATTCTTAAAAGACAAGCCTCCGCTAATCATGTTGTTTTACTATGGAGAGAAGATAAACTTCTCATAGCGTTGATCATAAATCGTTGATTCAAAAATATTCAGACAATAATTCTATAGAGAATTGGCACAAAATGCATTAACAGCATAATGTTTCCAAAATATAAAAATCCGTCTTAAAGAAGAAAAATTTAGAATTATTTAAAAAAAATAGCTGCAAAATTTAAAGGGTTTTGTCCTGTCACAGCGTATTCATTACCCTTACACACGTGGTCAGTATCAGATTGGTGCGCACCACACAAATCAACCATTACTGGCTCCGGCGACTGCCAGATGTAAACATTTCAACAACATCTGAACAATAGGCAAGGGGAAACGTAATCGTGACCCCCAATGTACAGTAGATCAGAAAGCCCAGCTTGCTACAAAAGGACTATAGTGCAGAAAGTTATTGGTAGTGACTCAAGATACCATCCAAACCTATAACCAAAAAGAGTCATAAATCCAACATAGTAAAGAATTCAATTTGCATATTTAACATACACAATAGTAATACAGCTTATACATTAAAAAAATATGGTGTTCTACTCATTCGTATTCCTCACTACAACTAAGTTGCAGATCAAACTAACACAGGGTGGAGATAAAGTGCACATGCATACTAGCAGCGAGAGTGCTCAGTTCCACAGAAGAGGACACTTGCCCATAATAAAGTGCACATGCATAATAGCAGCAGAGATACTCGGCTCCAAAATAGGGAGCACTCACCCATAATACCCTGGAATCCCCGAAGAAGCCCTTGCGAAACGTGCGTCAGGGTCCTGGAGAAACACCTCTTTGCAGATTCCAGGGTACTATGGGTGAGTGCTCCCTATTTTGGAGCTGATTATCTCTGCTGCTATCATGCATGTGCACTCTATTATCGGCGTGTGTCCCCTTCTGTGGAACTGAGTAGTCTCGCTGCTAGTATGCATGTGCACTTTATCTCCACCCTGTTAATTTGACCTGCAACTTGGTGCTCTCCTCATTTGTATTCCTCACCAGCACTAGGTCTTTTACTATATTAGCTGTATTACTATTGTGTATGTCAAATAAACAAATTTAATTCTTTACTAAGGTGGATTTATGACTCTTTTTGGTTATAAGCTCAGATGTAAACACTGATACAAAGTGCATCTCTTTTCAAACTGTAGCAGCAAAAGAATAGGAGCAGTTCTATAGTATCTGACAATGGCCACTACTCATTAAATAGAGTTTTACTTTGTTGGTCTGTTCGAAATGTTTTGACTGGGCAGATACTAGCGCAAATAGTAACTGATCAATAGGGGTGTTGAGTTTCGGACTACAACATGTGATGTTGATGACAACAACCAATTTTAGTTACAAACCCACATACTTACAGATTCAGTTATAGAGAATAGATGTTAAAATATGGGAACTGAAGTCACGAGTTGTCTGGGGCATTAATTCTACCATGGAAATCCTTAGGCACAGACTGTACTTCTTAATAACAATAATAATAATAATAATAATAATAATAAAATCATCATCATCATATTATTATTTATATAGCACCAAGATTATTCAATCGCAGTTTACAATTCAGAGGGTACTTGTGCAAACAATATCAGACATCCCAAGGAGGAACTGGCTTCTTTAAACTAAGTCTATGAGACAATAAGGGTGACATAAAAGGTAAAAAGTGCTTTTATTTTATGGTCCAGACAACGTTTTATAATAAATAAGATTTTTTTTTTAAAGCTGCAACTGGTCAATAGTTAATAACTGCATATGTCTAGATACAACATTCTTCCAAGTTCCTGGAATGTACTAAAATCTGGTGGAAGAAGGAAACAGGTTCTTGAGAAAAATTTAGGAAGGGGACAGTTGAGAAGAGTTAAGTTAGTGTGATGATGTGATAGGCCTGTCTAAAAAAGATGTCACTGGGAATTAACTTGTTTGTCTCTGGTAGCATGTTTAGTTTGAAAAAGAGAAGGCTGAGAGGAGACTTAGGCTATGTGCACACACTGCGTTTTTTTGACGGTGCGTTTTTGTGCGTTTTTTAGCACTAAAACCGCACAGAAATGCAGTGTCTTTAAAAACGAATGGAAGAAACGCGTGCATTTTTACCGCGTCTTGGTGCGTTTTTGGCTGCGTTTTGCTGCATTTTTGCTCACTGCGTTTTTCTGCGTTTTTTTATCAGTGAACATTGCCATTAAAGATTGTTAAATAAAAGGTCTAATGTAATTTCCTTCTTCCATATGTTCTTCATTGTCCACTAGTGGATGCAGGAGAGCAGACAGAATCTGCAGAACTACAAGGCTCAGCATCCTCCATCCAATACTCTATGCAGGAGAGCAGACAGCAGCTGTCGAACTACAAGGCTCAGCATCCTCCTTCCAGGACTGTACGCAGGATTTCTTTGACCCCCCAAACAAAAAAAATGACGTGGGCTTCGCCATATTTTTGTATGCTAGCCGGGTACAGCAGGCAGGTATGGGCTGCTCCCAACCCCCAGCTGCCTATTTGTACCCGACTGGGAACCAAAAATATAGGGAAGCCCTTTTTTTTTTATTTCATGAATTTTATGAAATGATTAAAAGAAAAAATGGCATGGTCTTCGCCTTATTTTTGTGTCCAGCCAGGTACAACTAGGCAGCTGCGCTGGGGATTGGAATCCGCAATGCAGGGTGCCCAAGCTTTCTGGGCACCCCCGCTGCGAATTGCAGTCTGCAGCCACCCCAGAAAATGGCGCTTTCATAGAAGCGCCATCTTCTGGCGCTGTATCCAACTCTTCCAGCTGCCCTGATGCTGGGTGGCTCGCTGGGTAATAATGGGGTTAGGGCTAGCTGTGTATTATCAGCTGGCCCTAAGCCCGAAATTCATGGTGTCACGCCAATATTAGACATGGCCACCATGAATTTCTAGTAAAGATAAAAAAAAAACACAACACACAAAAATATTTTTATTAGAAATAAAATACAACACAATTAGTGACTCCATCTTTATTGAAATAAAGAACCCCCCTCCGCAGTAATCCTGGGTCAAGGGTCCCACGCCGTCCAATCTGGATCCATTCAATATCATCTGATCGGTTTGCTGAAAGGCAAAGCAATCAGATGATGTGTCAGGTTCAAGGGCCTGAATCACATGAGACAGCAGCTGATTGTATAAACGGCTTTTATACAATCAGCTGATGCATCAGTGCAAAAAAAAAAATCAACACGTCTGTGCAGCATCGGACTGGCTACTGGAGGAATTTCCAGTAATGCCAGGTCTGGATTCAGGTACCTGCACTACACTCCGGAGCTCTCACCTGAGCTCCAGACTGCAGCCTGGACTGTACAGCGAGCGAGCGCCGAGTGACTGATTCCCCAGCACTTGCAGTTCAGTTCATGACAGCTGCAGACATCTCGGGCTAATCTCCGGTGCTCTCACCTGAACTCCGAAGATCACCCCGGCCTGTCTGCAGCTGTCATGAACTGACTGCAAGCGCCGGGGAATCAGTCACCATGAGACTTACGATCAGCTGATGCATCAGATGACCGCATCAGGTGATCACCGCCAGGTCCTGCAGGTATCGTACGTGCATGGGAGCCTGCACACAGCTAGAGCGGGAGCGCCGGTACCGGGAAGAGGAGCTGGGAGCGGACATGGCACCGGGAGTCTCCCAGACAGGTGAGTATGACATTTTTCTACTGTTCACTTTTGATTTAGCAGCCGCTTCCACCTCCTGCACGGGAGCGGACATGCACAGGATGGGAGGTGGACGCAACGGTGACGGTACCGGGAGGATTCACGCTTCTGTATTTACTGACAGAAGGAATCCTCTTCCTGTACATGTCACTTTACTACCCACCCCTTGCGTTTATAGCTGCGTTTTTAGTAATAAAAACGCACTAAAACGCAGCTATATTTGCAATTTGCAGTTTTCATTATGTTTTTGAACATCTCATTGAACTCAATGGGTGGAAAATGCAGTGAAAAACGCAAAATTAATTGACATGTTGCGTTTTTGTGGGCACCACAAAAATGCAGCTAAAAAAAACGTTGTGCGCAGACAGCAAAAATGAAAACTCAGACTTTGCTGGGGAAGCAAAGTCATGCAGTTTTCTGAGCAAAAACGCACCCGAAAAACACGCAAAAACGCCACGAAAAACGAACTGTGTGAACTTACTCTTAATAGTGGTCTACAAATATCTGAAAAGTAGTCACAGTGCAGAGGGATCTACCCTATTCTCATTAGCACAAGGAAGTAAAACTTAAACTTAAAGGAAGGAGATTCAGATTAGACATTAGGAAAAACTTTCTGACAGTGAGGGCAGTCAGAGATCGGAACAGGTGACCACGGGAGGTGGAGAGCTCTCCATCAATGGAAATCTTCAAGCGGAAACTGGATAAACATAAAGCTGGGATGATTTAGGAAAACCTGCACTCGCAAGGGGTTGGACCCGATGGCCCTTGAGGTCCCTTCCAACTCTACCATTCTATGATTCTATGATTCTATGATAGCACATTCCAGAAATCTGGAGCAACATGAGAAAAAATTGGAGGTAGGAGTGAGGATTTTGGGATAATTAAAAAGAAGGATGTGTGATTGATTTTAATGGGTCTACGTGTGTCCGTGTCTCTGGTGCATGAAAACGGGCGTCACATGTGCTGGAGACATGGATGTGTGAAGGAGGCCTAAGGAAGTATGTCATTGAGGAAATGCTCATTTTTTACTTCTTTTCAAAGAGAAAAGAAAAAAGGAATGCCATCCTCAAGAAAAAATGCTAATAACAATGTTTAAAAAACTATATAATTATGTTTAACATAATTATTGATCAAGCTTTGATTCACAGAAAATCAAAAACACCACTGCCACCAAAAGGTAAGAAATTATTGTCAGCAATTGCAAACTAATTAGCATCATTAATTAACTGCTGCTTTTTTAGAGGGAATAAGAGAAACTGGCGTGTCAAAACTTGTCATATCTCATTAGTATCTGACAATTGGTTCATCTGGGACATCATTTGTGTTGCGTCACACTTTGTGCTCTGTGTTTTCTGAAACCTATTTATCCTGTTGTATCCTCTTATTATAATGTTGACTCTTGAGTAGGGGATACAAATATATATATATAGTTTCCTAATCTATAATACAATGTATGTGCAGTCGTTGCTTATACTGACTGGTTTTATGTTCAGAATCTATATGCTCTTTTGGTTTCTTTTCCTTGCTATGTTGTCGAATTACTTTTTTTCTTTTGGTCACAACAGTAAGGGGTACTTTGCACACTGCGATATCGGTAGCCGATTGTAGCGATGCAGAGCGCGATAGTTCCCGCCCCCGTCACACATGCGATCTCTTGTGATAGCTGCCGTAGCGAACACTATCGCTACGGCAGCTTCACACGCACTTACCTGCCCTGTGACGTTGCTCTGGCCGGCGACCCGCCTCCTTCCTAAGGGGGCGGGTCGTGCGGCGTCACAACGACGTCACACGGCAGGCGACCAATAGAAGCGGAGGGGCGGAGATGAGCAGGACGTAAACATCCCGCCCACCTCCTTCCTTCCTCATTGCTGGCGGGACGCAGGTAAGGAGATGATCCTTGCTCGTGCGGCTTCATACACAGCGATGTGTGCTGCCGCAGGAACGAGGAACAACATCGTACCTGTCGCTGCAGCGAAATTATGGAAATGACTGACACTACACCGATCATACAATTTCGACGCTTTTGCGATCGTTAATCATAGCAAAAAAGATTTACACACTCCGATATTGGCAACGACGGTGGATGTGCGTCACTTTCGATTTGACCCCAACGATATCGCAGCTGCGATGTCGTAGTGTGCAAAGTACCCCTAACAGTTGTATATTTTGTTATGTATTTCAATTTGTATCTAACAGATTTGATGCCATATGTAAATGCAATGCTAAGGGGTGCTTCACACATAGCGAGATCGCTACCGAAATCGCTGCTACGTCACGGTTTTGGTGACGCAACAGTGACCTCATTAGCGATCTCGCTGTGTGTGACACTGAGCAGCGATCTGGCCCCTCCTGCGAGATCGCTGCTCGTTACACACAGCCCTGGTTTGTTTTCTTCAAAGGCGCTCTCCCGCTGTGACACACAGATCGCTGTGTGTGACAGCGAGAGAGCGACGAAATGAAGCGAGCAGGGAGCAGGAGCCGGCATCTGGCAGCTGCGGTAAGCTGTAAGATAAACATCGGGTAACCAAGGGAAGCCCTTTCCCTGGTTACCCGATATTTACCTTCATTACCAGCCTCCGCCGCTCTGGCTGCCAGTGCCGGCTCCCTGCTCTCTGCACATGTAGCTGCAGTACACATCAGGTAATTAACCCGATGTGTACTGTAGCTAGGAGTGCAGGGAGCCAGCGCTAAGCAGTGTGCGCGGCTCCCTGCTTTCTGCACTGTGACATGTAGCTGCAGTACACATCGGGTTAATTAACCCGATGTGTACTGTAGCTAGGAGAGCAAGGAGCCAGCGCTAAGCAGTGTGTGCGGCTCCCTGCTCTCTGCACATGTAGCGACGTTATGATCTCTGCTGCGTCTGCTGTGTTTGACAGCTAAGCAGCGATCATAACAGCGACTTACAAGGTCGCTGTTACGTCACAGAAAATGGTGACGTAACAGCGACGTCATTGTCCCTGTCGCTATGTGTGAACCCAGCCTAACACACACTAATATTTAATTCATTGTTTTACACTTATCTGTTAACTTGCAGAGATAATATATCTACATGTCTTATAGTCTGGTAAGGCTACGTGCACACGTTAGATTTTTGTGGCGACCACAAAGATGCACATTTTTGGTTCCAAAAAAACGCTCCCTCGGCATTCATATTTTGCTGTGTTTTACTGCGTTTTTTTATAGTGTTTTTGCTCAGTGCGTTTTCTAAAGGGAACCTGTCAGGTCCCATATGCGTTCTAACGTAGAAGCAGGGTGATGTGTGGCATAGTAACCCCTTCCTACCGATCCCTGTGTTGTAATATTGTGTAATATGAATGTATAAAAATCTGTTTTATTATTTACATGTTCCCTATGTAAATGAGCAGAGGGTCTCGTCCCCTGGACGTCGCATCGCCCTGTGGGTGTTTGTATGCTTTCTGTGGTATCACGCCCCTATGGGCGTGATACCATGGATTTACATGAGCGACGTCACCGTCGCTCCTTGCGATACCGCGCATGTGCACTTACCATCCCGCAGCCTTGTTATCCAGATGCTCGCTTGTTGGCTTCAGACGCGCACTGCGCATGCTCAGAAGACTTCTGCGGTCCCGACCATGCGCAGAGCGCGTCTGAAGCTTACAAGCAAGCACCCGGATAACAAAGCTGCGGGAATGGTAAGCATGCATGCGCGGGATCTCAAGGAGCAACAGTGACATCACTCCTGTAAATCCATGGAATCACGCACAAAGGGACGTGAAACCACGGAAACCATGCAAACGCCCAAGGGGGGATGGGACGCCCAGGGGGCTATAGCCTCTGCTCATTTACATAGAGAACATGTAAATAATAAGAAATATTTTTATACATTCATATTACACACTACTACAACACAGGGATGAGTAGGAATGGGTTACAAGGCTACACATTACCCTGCTTATAGGTTAGAACGCATAAGGGATCTGACAGGTTCCCTTTAAGTCAAATCTATTGACTGGAAGAGCTCAAAAACACTGGCAAAATGCAGAAAGAATTGACATGCCTCATCTCTGTGGTCACCACAAAGACGCAGCCAAAAAAAAGATGCAACATGCGGACAGCAAAAATGAAAGACTTTGCTGGGAAAGGAAATACTGGGAACCAAAACTTTACCCAAAAAACGCACAAAAAAAAGGCAAAAAACTTGCGCACAAGGCCTTACATACAGCAAATCTTCGGTTGGATACGGTAAGGGGCACTTTGCACACTACGACATTGCAAGCCGATGCTTGCGATGCCGAGCGCGATGGGCCCCGCCCCCGTCGCAGGTGCGATATCTAGTGATAGCTGCTGTAGCAAACATTATCGCTACGGCAGCTTCACATGCACTCAACTGTCCTGCAACGTCGCTCTGGCTGGCGAACCGCCTCCTTATTAAGGGGGCGGGTCGTGCGGCGTCATGGCGATGTCACACGGCAGGCGGCCAATAGAAGAGGAGGGGCGGAGATGAGCGGGACGTAAACATCCCGCCCACCTCCATCCTTCCGCATAGCCGGCGTGAGCCACAGGACGCAGGTAAGGTGATGGTCCTCGCTCCTGCAGCTTCACACACAGCGATGTGTGCTGCCGCAGGAACGAGGAACAACATCGTAACATCGGTCCTTCCGAAATTATGGAAATGACCGACGCTACACCGATGATACGATTTGGACGTTTTTGCGTTCATTAATCGTATCAAAAAGTATTTACACACTACGATATTGACTGCGATGCCGGATGTGCGTCACTTTCGATTTGACCCCACCGACATCGCAGCTGTGATGTCGTAGTGTGCAAAGTGCCCCTAAGGGTGCCAGTGTAAATGCACAGTAAACATAATTGGTATCTAGTGATTGTGACAACAGGTCAGATCAGGTAAGTGGAATACTTACACAGCCAAAATGTCATCTTAGTATAGTATAGCAAAAAATTTCTATATGCATTTGGTCAACGAGTAAATTTTCTAGAATGGAGTCTAGTTCCACAAATAAAGGACAATGGAGGTTGAAATGTTGAAATATTATAAATTCATTTTTTCAGCTGATATAGTTGTTACATTTGCAAACAGGCTTTATAGCAGGGCTGGACGGGAACAAAAAAACAGCCCTGGTACACAAACTCTACCAGCCTTCATACTATAACAACCCCATTGAGGTGCAATGCAAGGTTCAGTGAATTTTGCTTTAAATGATCATGCTATGCACCACTATTAAAAGCATAAGCTCCGCCCCTCCTCCCTCTGCATAGAATCTCCTCAGCACCAGCTGTCATTTCCTATATCAGTAATGGGAAAGTCCTAACTGAATTTAGATTTTACCTCAGAATTGAGAATTTTGATAATGACTGATCCATTCTGGAAGAAAAAAAAGCAAATGTGTCTGATGAAATATATTACAAAGTTGTCCTTTAGTGCCTGCATGGAGCTAAATGAATAATCTTAAATAGAATAATTTACAGAAAAGGACTGCTTAATATTTAGCTTGTACAGTGACAGTGTTATAGATGCTGTCGGGGGCCTCAATAGTTGAAGCACAGTCTGCTGATTGGCAGCCATGCAGCCCGATATTCCTCCTCTGCACCCCAAGCCCCACATTAGTGTAATACTGTAATAAGCATACTTTTTCCTCATGCATCACAAGCACTGAGACTATCGCAGGTTCTTTCAATCAAACTTCTTTACTTGTCAATTTAAAAAAATGTTTTTTATCTCGCCTGAGGTGGGCACATTCGTGTTTCCCGATGGGGTTACCATTTGCAATGGATAATTCATACATTTTGCCAGTGTACTGATTCCCTGGTACTCAGGCTCCCGTTAGGGTCATGACTCCCTAAGCTTCTCATCCTCCCCTTCAGCTTCATTGTTGACGGCAGAAACAAACGTTTTTCCAATCAGTCAGGACCTACTTTTTTCTCAAGGGCTCACTGAATTTCCGCTGACCGAGGGGATTCGTTAGGTATCTGCCAAGGAATGGCTACTACCCGGGCCATACTGCGGGCCAAATCAAAGTTACTCTCCTGCTACTTCCTGTCATCCTAACCATTTTTCTGATTAAGCTCCTTCCCTTCATTAACTCCCTCTAGCCCAGGATTACTAGGGAAGCAGCTTACACATTGTGGCCACCTAATGGCCATATGAACACATTACACCATAACATAAACTTCAAACATTACATTTTATACTCTCTGGATTTGCAGGTCTGGGGTGGCCGAGCCTTAAGCCTGCTTTACAAGCTGCAATTTCGCATACGATCTTGTATGCGATTTGCAAAGCCCCCATCGTATGTGAGGCACGTTCAATTTGTTGAACGTGCCGCACATACGAGTAACCTCCGTCACACGTACTTACCCGTCCATACGGCCTCGATATGGGTGGCGAACGTCCACTTCCTGGAGTGGGAGGGACGTTCAGTGTCACAGCGACGTCACACGGCAGTCGGCCAATAGAAGCGGAGGGGCGGAGCTTAGCGGGACATAAACATCGCGCCCACCTCCTTCCTTCTGCATTGTGGGACAGGAGCCGTAGGACGCTGGTAAGATCTGTTCATCGTTCCCGGGGTGTCACACACTGCGATGTGCGCTACCCCGAGTATGATGAACAATCTGACGTACAATTCTAGAGAAAGGTGCGATGTGTATGTGATGAACGTTTTAACGTTCAATCGCAATCGCATGTACCTGTCACACACTGCAATGTACCTTACGATGCCGGATGTGCGTCACTTATGACGTGACCCCGCCTACACATTGTAAGATACATTGCAGCGTGTAAAGCAGGCTTTACACCCCCTACAACAGCGCAAGCATAATGATGCTGCTGAGTTAATCAGCTCCCTTTTCTCGACATGTTTCCCCCTTCTAAAATAACTTAGGGCTCATCAGGAGATTCATAAGAGAAGGGCTCAATCGCCCATGGCTGTTCAGATTTAAGATTTAAAATTCACATTAAGCCAGGTACTAAGTGTATGGCACCATTAAAATGACAAGTGAAACAATCATATGCCCAATTCCTGTGAGAAATATTTATTTATTTATTTTACTCTCTTTTAAAGTGCTGTTAATTCCACAGTGGTTTACGTGATCATCACTGTCCCCATTGGGGCTCACAATCTAAGCACCCTATCAGAATGTCTTTGGAGTGTGGTAGGAAACCGGAGGAAACCCACGCAAACATGGGGGGAACATACAAAATCGTTGCAGATATCCTTGGTGGGATCTGGAATTAGCTGTGGTGGAACGCATATGCGATCCACAGCGTGTCAAAGTAACTTGCGCCTCAAAGGTATACCCACTTAAGTTTAACGATATCGGGAATGGGCTGTGATGGAATGCAAATTTGTTCCACAGCATGTAAGTATCCTTACACCTGGTATAAGCACATTTCCAGTTCCAAATACCCGGAAGTTAAGTGCCGTGGAACGGAAAAGTGTTCCATCAACACATCAATTAAGCACTATGCTGTGTAGCCTGCAGATAAGCCCTCAGAGAACTATATTACAATATTGCATCTTGATATATATCCAATTCTTATTTGGAAAAAATAATAGTGTTCTAGCTCACATGATCTAGGAAGACCACTAAATCAGGACCGTGCAGGGAAGGTAAAGTCGGCAAAAACGTGAAACTGTATATCCACAGCGGTAATTCCAGCAACTGGGTCCAGAAAATGTAGGTATAAAAATAAGATTTTTATTAAATAATTATCATTAAAAACAGTCCATATAGATCAAAAATAAGTCCAAAACAGAGGACGCGTTTTGAACGTCTAGTTCTTACTCAACCCAATTGGACAGAGTAAGAACTAGACGTTCGAAACGCATCCTCTGTTTTTGTACTTATTTGTGATCTATATGGACTGTTTTTAATGATAATTATTTAATAAAATCATATTTCCATGTCTTATTGGGTACATACTCTCTTTTCCATTGTTTATAAATAAAAAACATACAGTCATATGAAAAAGTATGGGCACCCCTATTAATGTTAACCTTTTTTCGTTATAACAATTTGGGTTTTTGCAACAGCTATTTCAGTTTACATATCTAATAACTGATGGA
The DNA here is from genome assembly GCF_048569485.1 of Anomaloglossus baeobatrachus. Taxonomy (NCBI): domain Eukaryota; kingdom Metazoa; phylum Chordata; class Amphibia; order Anura; family Aromobatidae; genus Anomaloglossus; species Anomaloglossus baeobatrachus. The sequence continues at coordinate 76,239,999 of NC_134355.1, read as the reverse complement.
CTGAGTAATATTTCTGGATTGAAATGAGGTTTATTGTACTAAAAGAAAATGTGCAATCCGCATTTAAACAAAATTTGACCGGTGCAAAAGTATGGGCACCCTTATCAATTTCTTGATTTGAGCACTCTTAACTACTTTTTACTGACTTACTAAAGCACTAAATTGGTTTTGTAACCTCATTGAGCTTTGAACTTCATAGGCAGGTGTATCCAATCATGAGAAAAGGTATTTAAGGTGGCCACTTTCAAGTTGTTCTCCTATTTGAATCTCCTATGAAGAGTGGCATCATGGGCTCCTCAAAACAACTCTCAAATAATCTCAAAACCAAGATTATTCAACATAGTTGTTCAGGGGAAGGATACAAAAAGTTGTCTCAGAGATTTAAACTGTCAGTTTTCACTGTGAGGAACATAGTAAGGAAATGGAAGAATACAGGTACAGTTCTTGTTAAGCCCAGAAGTGGCAGGCCAAGAAAAATATCAGAAAGGCAGAGTAGGAGAATGGTGAGAACAGTCAAGGACAATCCACAGACCACCTCCAAAGACCTGCAGCTTCATCTTGCTGCAGATGGTGTCAATGTGCATCGGTCAACAATACAGCGCACATTGCACAAGGAGAAGCTGTATGGGAGAGTGATGCGAAAGAAGCTGTTTCTGCAAGCACGCCACAAACAGAGTCGCCTGAGGTATGCAAAAGCACATTTGGACAAGCCAGTTAAATTTCGGAAGAAGGTCCGGTGGACTGATGAAACAAAGATTGAGTTGTTTGGTCATACAAAAAGGCGTTATGCATGGAGGCAAAAAAACACGGCATTACAAGAAAAGCACTTGCTACCCACAGTAAAATTTGGTGGAGGTTCCATCATGCTTTGGGGCTGTGTGGCCAATTTCAGCACCGGGAATCTTGTTAAAGTTGAGGGTCGCATGGATTCAACTCAGTATCAGCAGATTCTTGACAATAATGTGCAAGAATCAGGGACGAAGTTGAAGTTACGCAGGGGATGGACAATGATCCAAAACACCGCTCCAAATCTACTCAGGCATTCATGCAGAGGAACAATTACAATGTTCTGGAATGGCCATCCCAGTCCCCAGACCTGAATATCATTGAACATCTGTGGGATGATTTGAAGCGGGCTGTCCATGCTCGGCGACCATCAAACTTAACTGAACTGGAATTGTTTTGTAAACAGGAATGGTCAAATATACCTTCATCCAGGATCCAGGAACTCATTAAAAGCTACAGGAAGCGACTAGAGGCTGTTATTTTTGGAAAAGGAGGATCTACAAAATATTAATGTCACTTTTATGTTGAGGTGCCCATACTTTTGCACCGGTCAAATGTTGTTTAAATGCAGATTGCACATTTTCTGTTAGTACAATAAACATCATTTCAATCCAGAAATATTACTGCGTCCATCAGTTATTAGATATATGAAACTGAAATAGCTGCTGCAAAAATCCAAATTGTTATAAAGAAAAAAGGTTAACATTAATAGGGGTGCCCAAACTTTTTCATATGACTGTAGCTACAAGACAGGAGATTTTGATTATTCATAAAATACCGGAAAATTAAATTTTCACAAATTTAATAATCTCCATCTTTAAGAAAACCTGAGCCTGTGTGAATTTATTTTGTACAAACCCTTATCTTTCCTTCACCTTTAGAGACCAAGCACTAGACAGGAAATTGGGCATTACCTCCAACAATCTGTTATCTGCTGTATGATGAATACATTTTTATGGAAAGTACAAGTTGAACAAAAAAATGTGAAATATAAAAAATAAATCTGATAATAACCTAATGATTGCATGCACATTCAAAAAGACAAAACATTTAGAATACAAGAAAACATAAAAAATATAATAATAACAATGCTATGCGAAAAAATAAACAATGTTATTATATATCGATGCACTATAATGAACTAAGTTACTTTAATAAATAAAAAATCCCTGATGAAATTAAAATCTCATCAAGATTTAGACTTTATATAAAACCTAGGGACACGGTATTAAAGACAGAAACAAATTGTCACTGGCCGAGTCTGCTACATTTCTGTGACATGAAAGAGATGATGTCATAATTAATGATCATAGGAAAGTTACCGAGATTACACCATTACACAAATGTTTTCTTAATTGATGATGTTACACTGAATCCAAAGAAAGTGTCAAGTGTCATAGCAGCAATATAAACGGGCAGTTATGATAATAGAATATCCATTATCCGCACAGCGACTGTCTTACATCAGTTAGATTCACACCACTGTGGTTTTAAAGGGTTCATATTTTTTGCAAACTGTGAACCTATACTAATTAACAAGACAAAAATCTCTTTGGGTGCAATTTCAGTAACACTATGTCCTAGCCTCAAAATGCAATACTCATCTGGCCTTTCAACTACAATTATCTGAAACGATTTGCTGCAGCACTTGACTCTTTTTCTATATAAAGTCTTAGTAGATGCTTAATGTCCACTGTTAATAAAAGTTACATGCAACTGACATAGAAACTAATAATTTAAAAGTTTGTTCCAGGTCAATGAAACTGTAGTTTGAGCAAAATTAGCTCAAATATATTTACATGTATAATATATAATAATTGACATATTAATATTATTATTATTATTATAGAAGCTAATAAAGTTTGATGTTCTTTGTCCTCTTTCCATGCAGTTTTGTACTATTGCCTCACAAATTAACCATATCTTAGAGGATAAACCCCTTAGATGTTAATAGAGATTTCAGCAAATACTTGTACAACCCACTTTTCCTTCAGTAAACCACCTGATGTTCCCGCTTTCTTATCGCAGTGCCAATGAGTTACCCTTGCACTGGGGCTTAACACAGACACACAGATTTGTCATGTATGTTGCTCCATTACAGCAGGTGTTAACTAACTGTAACACTAACAGACAGCTATTACTTGCAATAGAAATATTCAAAATGATCAAATTACTATTCATTATCAAATTTTATATATATATATATATATATATATATATATATATATATATATATATATATATATATATATAATCTACTGTATATCACGATATTAGCTTCCATATTGGTTCTAGGAGGGGCTGATTGCTCAGGTATTTCATCTTCTGGGTAATTGCTCTGCTTCTTTAGTGAGCATGCTCTCCCAGAACCTTGCCAGTCATACATTTTGGTTCTGCTGTGGTGCTTTTGGCCTGAGTTCCAGCTTGATTTCCAGGTTTCCTGACCCCAGACTGTTGTTTGGCTCCTATATACCAGCTCCCTGTTCCTGTCGTGATCTCCCAGCTTTTGACCTCGGACCGTTACCTGACCACATCTCAGTTTACCTCTGAATCCACTATGTTCCTTCCCAGAATTCTGACCCTCGAAATTGTGACCTGACTACGCCTCTGTGTACTCTCTGAGTCCATACATGTCCTCCTGGTACCAGACCCCTGTTTTTCCTGACTACTCTACTGTTTGTATTACCCGTAAGCAGTGACTAGCATCCCAATATAGAACTATGTATTATCAAATATATACTGTGTATATATATATATATATATGTATATATATGTATATATATATATATATATATCTATATATATACAGTTAGGTCCAGAAATATTTGGACAGTGACACAAGTTTTGTTATTTTAGCTGTTTACAAAAACATGTTCAGAAATACAATTATATATATAATATGGGCTGAAAGTGCACACTCCCAGCTGCAATATGAGAGTTTTCACATCCAAATCGGAGAAAGGGTTTAGGAATCATAGCTCTGTAATGCATAGCCTCCTCTTTTTCAAGGGACCAAAAGTAATTGGACAAGGGACTCTAAGGGCTGAAATTAACTCTGAAGGCGTCTCCCTCATTAACCTGTAATCAATGAAGTAGTTAAAAGGTCTGGGGTTGATTACAGGTGTGTGGTTTTGCATTTGGAAGTTGTTGCTGTGACCAGAAAACATGCGGTCTAAGGAACTCTCAATTGAGGTGAAGCAGAACATCCTGAGGCTGAAAAAAAAGAAAAAATCCATCAGAGAGATAGCAGACATGCTTGAAGTAGCAAAATCAACAGTCGGGTACATTCTGAGAAAAAAGGAATTGACTGGTGAGCTTGGGAACTCAAAAAGGCCTGGGCGTCCATGGATGACAACAGTGGTGGATGATCGCCGCATACTTTCTTTGGTGAAGAAGAACCCGTTCACAACATCAACTGAAGTCCAGAACACTGTGAAGTGAAGTAGGTGTATCTGTCTCTAAGTCAACAGTAAAGAGAAGACTCCATGAAAGTAAATACAAAGGGTTCACATCTAGATGCAAACCATTCATCAATTCCAAAAATAGACAGGCCAGAGTTAAATTTGCTGAAAAACACCTCATGAAGCCAGCTCAGTTCTGGAAAAGTATTCTATGGACAGATGAGACAAAGATCAACCTGTACCAGAATGATGGGAAGAAAAAAGTTTGGAGAAGAAAGGGAACGGCACATGATCCAAGGCACACCACATCCTCTGTAAAACATGGTGGAGGCAACGTGATGGCATGGGCATGCATGGCTTTCAATGGCACTGGGTCACTTGTGTTTATTGATGACATAACAGCAGACAAGAGTAGCCGGATGAATTCTGAAGTGTACCGGGATATACTTTCAGCCCAGATTCAGCCAAATGCCGCAAAGTTGATCGGACGGCGCTTCATAGTACAGATGGACAATGACCCCAAGCATACAGCCAAAGCTACCCAGTAGTTCATGAGTGCAAAAAAGTGGAACATTCTGCAATGGTAAAGTCAATCACCAGATCTTAACCCAATTGAGCATGCATTTCACTTGCTCAAATCCAGACTTAAGACGGAAAGACCCACAAACAAGCAAGACCTGAAGGCTGCGGCTGTAAAGGCCTGGAAAAGCATTAAGAAGGAGGAAACCCAGCGTTTGGTGATGTCCATGGGTTCCAGACTTAAGGCAGTGATTGCCTCCAAAGGATTCGCAACAAAATATTGAAAATAAAAATATTTTGTTTGGGTTTGGTTTATTTGTCCAATTACTTTTGACCTCCTAAAATGTGGAGTGTTTGTAAAGAAATGTGTACAATTCCTACAATTTCTATCAGATATTTTTGTTCAAACCTTCAAATTAAATGTTACAATCTGCACTTGAATTCTGTTGTAGAGGTTTCATTTCAAATCCAATGTGGTGGCATGCAGAGCCCAACTCGCGAAAATTGTGTCACTGACCAAATATTTCTGGACCTCACTATATATATACTGCTCAAAAAAATAAAAGGAGCACCAAAATACAAAATCCTTGTTTAAGCGTTCCCTTTATTTTTTTGAGCAGTGTACTATATATATATATATATATATATATATATATATATATATATATATATATAGATAGATAGATAGATAGATATAATTCTAAAATTCTCAAATTTAAAACATGGCAACACATTTTTTTCTACCAAATATTTGAATCTGTAAAAAAATGGAAAAATGCCAAAAGATTGAAAGAATAACTGTTTTTTTATTTACCTCCTTAAAATGAATAAGAATTATAATAAGTAAATTGCATGTACTCTCAAAATAATGCAATTAACTCCTTCACGATATTTAACGTACCTATGAGTCAAGGGCAAATAGGGGTCCCCAATCGATGACAAATGGGTATGTCATATTCAAAAATAGCAGTTACACTCAAGTAAAGGGAAGGAGAAAAACAAGACTGTAGATGATGAATATTGGAATGTGAATATACATTACTGCAAAGAAAACATGAAAAATTTTCTTTGAAACATATGAGTTTCTTAGCAAATAAAGGTGGTCAAATTTACTTGTGCCCAGAACCAACGTCAAGGTGTAACTCTCATCTGGGTCCTACTCTAAATGCTATGCCTCTCTTGTCCAAACTGAACTACTATATGGGCTAGAATAGAACCATGTTCAGTATTCACAAGTTCAAACTATGAGATTAGAAAGTGCCGGCACTTTTTTCTAAATGGGTATGTCATGTCAGTCGCGGGGAGCACGGGGGCTGTGCCTGCATGATCGCTGTTGGGATCAGCTTAAGTTATAGCCGGGCTCCGGCTGTCACAGTCAGAGTCGATTCTTTTGCCACCTCTGGCTGTTTAATCAACTAAATGCTGCAATCAATCGCGATTGCAGCTTTTAGGAGGCTGGGGGAGGAAATGTGCTCCTTCTCCCTCCCGAATGGGACCCCTGTGATGTGACCATGAGTGCCCAATTGATGATATGTCAATCCGAAGTCATCAAGCCTTTTAGCTCATGCTAGGAAAATGCCCGCCCCAATCTTCAGATCTATATTTTTTTAAATATGTAGAAAACTATACATCATTTCCTTTACATTTCTCAAATTTGTGCTACTTTGTGTTGGTATAGCACATAATTTCCAATAAAAACATATGTTTGTGGATGCAAAATGAAAAAGATGTAGAAAAGTTTCTAGGGGTTATGAATACTTTTTCGAGGTACTGTATAAACACAAGACTTAAGGCCCCTTTACACACTGCAACATCGCTAGCGATATCGCTGTAACGTCACCGATTTTGTGACGTAATAGCGACCTCCCCAGCGACATTGCAGTGTGTGGCACGCATCAGCGACCTTGCCCCTGCTGTGAGGTCACTGATCACTACAAATCGTTGAGGAACATTTTTTGGTCCTTTGTTTCCCGCTGCGCAGCATGTATCCGTGTGTTTGACACCGATACAACGACATCGTTAGCAACTTAGAACCCAGCCCATAGGCGTGCTATAGCGTTCCCTTTCCCGCCCCCATACCTCTGATTGGTTGGCCCTGTTGCATTCTTATTGGGCCTATTGTATTGTATAGAAGCTGTATTGATGCTGTATAGTTAAACCAGTGTGGAGTCGCCGCACAGAGAACTCTACAAAAATCTGCTAAGCAATAGACGCTCAGTAACAAAGGGTAAACAAGCGCGACTTTTGCCAATCTTTCCAAGCCCGGGGTTGCCAATACGAACGCACTAGCGATCACCAATCGGAGCTGAGGGGGGGCGTGTAAAATGGACACCTAGGTGGCTTCAGTGCCAAACACCACGCCCCTAACATAGGTGTGAGTCGTCAAATAGCTGCTGTGTGACACGTCCCCAATGACAAGCGAGGTTGTTCTGCAGGTCCGAAATGCTGCTACGTCGTTGGCCAGATCTGCCTGTTTGACAGCTCACCAGCTACTGTATAGAGACTTTAGGGAGGTCGCTATTACGTCACAAAAACGGTGACGTTACAGCGATATCGCTAGCGATGTTGCAGTGTGTAAAGGGGCCTTTAGCGTAAAACTATAATGTGCAATACAGGGTAATATTGTGGTACTGTGTTAGCCAGAAAAATCAATTGAAATACTATGTCCCAAGAATGACAGAAGTATATTAGGAGTGATACCTTTCTAGGCTAACCAGAAAAATTATATCAGCAAGCTTTCAGAGCACAAAGGCTTCTGTAACGAGCCTGAAGAAGGAGCCTTTGTGCTTGGAAAGCTTGCTGATATAATTTTTCTGGTTAGCCTATAAAGGTATCACTCCTAATATACTTTTGTCATTCTTTGGACATAGTATTTCAAGCGTAAAACTATGAAACTTAAAGTAGAAGTTGATTTTTTTGGATATTATGTTCCTGTATTACTACTTATGTCCTATTAGTAGACTTTTGTTTTGTAAGCTTATGTTGATTTCTTTAGTACTATGCTCTTTTAATATTAATCATGTTCTATAACATCTTATAATCAACAATCAGACTTAAAATTAATTGTATAGATCAGGTGTAGTGAGTTCCTGGGCCTTTTGCTGGGTAACAATAAAGAAAAAAAGATAGCTGTGCTTACCGTTTGTAATATCACAATTCTATTGTTTGCTTCCCTTTTTACCCTATAAAGGTCAGTTTGCAGCAGCATTTGTAGAAAATGCAAGAAAAACAATCCTAGCAATTCTCACTTAATTATCTCTCCAATGATTTTATCTTGCTTCAAAGCCTGAAAGAATTCTCCAATTTGTGCTCCCCGAAATCATTTGTTTTACTTCCCTCCTTCCCCAAAACTTCACACGGATTTTTTTTTTTCTTGTATGGCACTTAGCTGCAATATAAACCCAATGCAATATCAGAGTCAGAGGCCAGAAATACTAACCATACACCACTAAATAAAGCCCTCAGCTCTCTAAGGCATCTTTTCCTCATACATTAGGAGGAAACTAACCCCTATGTCCTCAACAAAATTCCTACAAGATGTCATTTTTGAGCTCATAAAAATACTGTAGACTATAGCTGTGTGGGCAAATATTTCTTCGCTTTTTAGGTTTAGTGTTCCTTTAAAATATTAAATATTAACTACTATTTTACTATAAGAGGACTTTACATCTGCACGTGTACTTTACAAATAAAATGTTTGGACTTAAATGGGTATTCCCATCTCCAAGATCCTATCCCAATATGTAGTAGGTGTAATAATAATATTAATAATAATAATGATAATATTAGTTAATAACGTATTTTTTTTAATTATTTGTTGGGAGGAAAATGAGGGGTGCATCTTATAATCCAAATGTAGCTTACTGGGAGGTGGTGGAGAGGGGTAGTAGGAGGCAGGGGCAATGCTAAGGGCTGCGGGGGCTGCTGTGCTGGGGGCTGCATGAGCTGCTGTGCTGTGGGCTGTGTGAACTGCTATGTGGATGGCTGCAGGCACTGCTGTGCTGTGGCCATCTTGAAAATGTAGGTGGTGCGGGCTTCATATCATGGCGCCCCAAGTCTGTGCCTGCGCAGATGGAGCTCTCAGGTCCAGCTCTCATCTGCGCACACGCCACCCCCAGGCTCCATTTCTTTGAATCCCCCACCACCAACAGTTTGTGGATGTTGCTTGCCTCACAGCACCCGCAGCAGGCTTCTTGGACACCCACCACACTGCCCACAGGATCACCCTACTTAAGCAACGCCCCTGCCTCCTAAGACTCCGCTCCACTACTGCTGCCACCACCCTGGGGTAAGACACCACCAGAGTATAAGACGGACCCAATTTTTTTTTACCTTTTATTTCCTCTAAATTTGGGATGCATCTTATCATCTGGTTCATGTTATAAACCAAAAAATACCGTACCTCCAGTTAGAAATGTAGTATAGTTCTCCTGTTTAGCTATTCCACCTACCTCATGTGTAAGGTATTACAGCTTAGGTATCTAAGGTTATGGCCATGCATGTAGAGACATTTAGTTACTGGTGGTCGTAACCATGGATGCCTAAGCTACTGTCATGCCCTGCACATGAGGTAAGGGACTTAGCTTATCAAGAAAGCTAGGCTACATTTCTAATTGGAGGTATTTGCTAATATTATTATTTTTATTATACCTGCTACCTATTGAGATAGAATCTTAGAGATGGGAATACCCCTTTAAATCATAGGTTAGCCTGAAATAAAAAAATATATACACCCGCAATAATCAATGACATACATATAACTGATTGGTGGAATTATTTTTCCTCTTGGCTTCTTGTTAGCCACCTAAAAGTAATGAGTACATTCTTTATACTTCTTATATTGTCTTATTAAATACAACAAGTAAATGTTATTGAAGTATAATTTATATTAGGACACTTTTCAGATTTCTATTTTATTATGTGGCCTTGTCCATGGTGCTGAAAGGAACATAAAAATATGAAATGTAATTTATTTTAATAAAATGATCACACCTGAAAATAAAACCATGATTTTAATAGTCATGTGAAGGTATATTTTGCCTTTGTTTAGGCCTTTTTACAAACGAGGCTTTCTTTAAATAATACCTTATTCCTTAAAGAATTAAAACATTTTAAAACATAAGTTTGTCTTCCATGGAATTTTGAGTTTGCCGGGTTCAGCCGGACTTTAGATAAAGTTCAGTTTGGGACCCAGACTTGACCTGAGCCGCAATGGAAGTCATTGATTGGGCAGTTCAGGTGTCTGCCTACAAGCAACCAGCCATAAACAGAGTATTTCTGGAAGATGGAGGGCAGATTTTTTTTTTCGTACACACTACATCCAAAAACGTTGTTTTTACCCCCAGTGAGGGCCATTAAGAGATTGTAAATGCCTCACACTGGGCTGAGCAGCAAAAACATACGCAAGCACCCCAATGCTCATTCATACGAAGAGCACCCGAACTCTGAACTCAGACACTGATTTTTTGTAAAGCTTGTGTTCAGTACGACCCCCAAAATCTACAGTTTGGTATCGCTCATCTCTAATTGTGGATAAAAATCCTTATACAGATATTGTTGAAGATGAGTTACAGCAGCTCAGCATGCTTTAATGTAATTTATCTTTGTATCCAATCAGGAATTAATGAAATATTATACCTTTATCAGGTTTAGGCCGGTGTCCCACTTACGATTGCCTCGTGTGTATCTTGCGCGAGTTTTACGGTGAGTCACCCAACACGGACTCAGACTCTGCTCTCACAGGAGTGGGTCGGTTGCATGCATCTCTATGCAGCCGACCAGCTCCTGTGAGGAGAGTGTGAGTCCATGATGGGTGAGGCACCGCGAAACTCGCGCAAGATACACACGAGGCAATCGTAAGTGGGACACCGGTCTTATTGCACTACTCTGGTATAGCATTTCAAAGACCGTTAATACCTTTAGGCCGGGGTCACAGGAGTGTATAAATTAGATGAGAACAATGCGAGAAAATCTCACATTGCTCTCTAATCCATGTTAGTCAGTGAGGCAGAGCACATGTGCAAATATTTTTTCTCGATTCGGCATGAGAGAATAATTGCAGCATGGTGCACTTGGCAGCGTATCTCTGCTCATGCGTATTTATTCAAGTCTATGGATGCGTTTGAAACATCGGACTGCACTGAAATCATTCAGGTGCAGTGCGATATATGCACAGACACAAAATTGAGAAGATGGAGAAATTAATATCTCTTTCTTTTCTGCACCTGTAATCCACATGCGAGAGAATGAGATCACAGGATAACACTCGGTGCAAGCTCTCAGCATAGCCTGAGCCGAGTGTCAATACCATATAGCACACCGATTTTCTCACTTCGGATGCTATATACTCATCTAACCCCGGCCTTAATCAGACATAAATTTACATGATAAAATTCTGGACTGCAAGTATCACAATGAGAAATTTACTGAAGGCAGATTTTATGTGTTTTTTTTTTTTTTAAATTACTTATTTGTCTATGTAGATTTTTATCCTCCCCTAATGGTGGTTGAATGAAGACAGAATTTCAGTATATAACTCTAAAGCGGGGTTTACACGCTACGATATCGTTAATGAATTATCGTCGGGGTCACGTTGTTTGTGACGCACATCCGGCTTCATTAACGATATCGCAAAGTGTGATACTTATGAGCGACCTTAAACGATTACAAAAGCGGTCAAAATCGTTTGCAGCGGAGAGGTTGTTCCTTGTTCCTGCAGCAGCACACATCGCTGTGTGTGACACCGCAGGAGCGATGAACATCTCCTTACTTGCCTCCACCGGCAATGGGGAAGGAAGGAGGTGGGCGGGATGTTACGTCCCGCTCATCTCTGCCCCTCTGCTTCTATTGGACGCCTGCCGTGTGACGTCGCTGTGATGTCGCATGAACCTCCCCCTTAGAAAGGAGGCGGGACGTTGCAGAGCAGGTAAGTGCGTGTGACACTGCCGTAGCGATAATGTTCACTACGGCAGCGATCACACAATATCGCACGTACGATGGGGGTGGGTGCTATCGCGCTCGACATTGCTAGCCGATGCTAGTGATGTTGCAGCGTGTAAACCCCGCTTAAGGGTACGTGCACATGATAAGGACCCACTGTGTCCTGGATGCGGCAGGTACTGACCTGCGGGGCCACGAGTCTCCTCCGCAGGAGAATGCAGAAGACCACAGACTCTTGTGCCCATGATCTGGGTTTGGGCAGTTGCGGTCTCTCACTGTGTTCTCCCTGCTGAGGACGATTGTGACTATGCAGCAAACAATTGACATGCTGTGGCTTGGAAAGTCGCACCGCAGGTCAGTGTTTGCTGGGGGAAAAACAAGCTCCATTTGCGCACACACTGACTCCGGGTGCCATTATTTGAAGCCGGCACCACCAACACAGCATCGCACCCACTGCACCGACCTGCTACACCAGGCCCCCACCACAGCCAGCACAGCGCCCTGCAGCAAGCACAGTTCCCCACACCCAGCACAGCACCCATTCTCCACCTCCCGGTAAGCTACATTCGCATTATAAGATGCACCCCTCATTTTCCTCCCAAATTTTTGGGAGGAAAAATGTGTCTTATAATCCTAAAAATACAGTATATTTAACACTTTTTAGGAAAGGTGTGGCAACCAGTAAATGGATATTCTAAAGCTTTTTTTTTCCTTTTGGTTATGGTATTTACAGTATGGATTATTTAGTTTTATATTTTTATACATTGGACTTTTTTAATATGGTGAAGGCAAATATGCTTTTTATTTATTTTTTAAATTAGAAAAAATGTCCAGATTTTATTTTCATACTTCTAAATCATGTATTTTGTTTTTTTTAATCTCCATATGGGATTACAAAATGCAATTAATTTATTATTTGTTCCATATACCTCAATACCATAATACTGCAGTATACAATGTTTATGGTGGTCCTCTATGAAGCCCATCGTGTTGCATCCACATCTATTCTCCATTCAGACATGACTCTTAACAGTTTTCCTGATTTTTACAATTTGATTATCTCAACATACAAAATGGACCATTGAGGATGATTTGGGGAATCAGCAAGGTATCTGATTTTTGAAGATTTGCTAATCTTTTCATAGTGATGTGATCTTTAGTTTACATTTCAATAATGAAACAATATACTAAAAAAGTGAATGAAAGGAGCCATTTGTATAATGATAAAAATGTTTTCCAGCTAATCATATGTTACTCATAGGAAGAAGAAACCAGAGGTCCATAGAGGTTATGCGGTAATGCATCCCTAAAAGGAATACGGTTGTAGTTGCCCTTTAAAGATGCCCTAAATTGTTCTGAAATTGAATAAAGCAGAAGAAAATCTAAAAAGGCTAAGCCATCTTTCATTGCCCTGATTGTGTTGATGCCCTGCACATCTCTTTGTGTTTACCAGATCCATTCACAGCACAGCAGGCTGCGTTCACGCTGCAATATTCAGTCTAACACAGATAATTAGATTTTCAACATGGTTATCATGCACCCAGGCTCAGTAACACATGGACCTAGGTGCTACAACAGTGTATATTAAACAAGTTTGCACACTTCAAGTCAGAATATATTAGAGGTGAGTACTTAAGTTAGGAATCACTTGAGTTCTGCAAATCCCTATCTGCTACATCAGTCCTTCTGTCGCGGAATATCTGAAGCAACTGAATACATAGAGGTCAAGTAACATTTCAATATTTTACTTTTTACAGCTACGTGAAACTTTAAATGAATCAATTCTAAATATCATCAGCCTTTAATATGCAAATATTTTACAACTTCACTTTTTAATGCTTGTTATTAAACATCCGAAAAAGAGAAATCTCACCAACCAAAGATTCCTAATAAACAGAGAATCTTTACAAATAGAATATAAACTTCAAAATTGAAATGAGCAAAAGGATTTACCCTATACTTTACCTTACTCTTCGCCTAACTCTCAAAATATGAGGCATGTCATGAAATTGCATAACGTCTTAAAGGGAACCTGTCACCACTTTTTTGCTGTAAGTGTGGCGCCCCTAAAGCTTCCGTCGCCACAGGTCATTGCACCCCATCCAGCGGTGTGATGCCCCATTCTGGGAGAGGAAGAGAGTGAACTCCGGTCCCCTGGTAAATCCACACTACACCCATTGCTAGGAACACACTGGGACCAGGGAAAGTGGCAGACAACCCTCCCATGCTGCATGCTGGGAGGGGTCGTAAGACCCATCCCTGCTCCTATAGGGTAGAACAGGGCAATTGGGGGGGTGGGAGGAGCCATCTGAGAGCAGACACAGAGAGGAAGGTCAAGTTTAGTCAGTCTACCTCAGGGAGTGAGAGAGTGAGGAGCCAGCATGTAGTTGAAGAAGGAGAACTAGAGAAAGTGGGGAAGGAGGAGGAGGCCTGCTGGAGGCAGGCAAGGAGGAGAAGAAGTAACGGAAAGAAAGCTCCAAGTCAGTCAGGAGCTGAAAGGAAAGAAAGAGACGCTTCCTGGTGAAGATCCTGGGGCTCAGAGGGTCCAGGTGACACCACGCAGAGAACAGAAAGGGTCCCAGGGCCACGGGTAGTCCTAGAGGTACCATGGGTAGTTGTAGAGCTGCGGTGGCCTGCTCCACAAGAACATCGGTGGAGGGATCAAGCTGCAACAGGGGACGGTCCCTAGAAACCGGAGGAGTGCAAAATCATCTCCAAACAGTAAAAACCGAGGCCCAGGGAATGTTGTAAACTCCCCGGGCTACAGCCCACAGCAGTACCCCCAGAACAGGGATAATCAGCCGACAGGTGACTCCCCAGCCTGGAGGCTGTTGTGGAGGCCAAGCCAGGTTCAACCTACCAAGGCAAGGCTAAGGAAGACAGCAGAAGATAGAGACACTTAAGGGAAGGGTACCGGCTTTTACTCTCTGAATCACCCAGAAACGGCGGAGGTCCCTGACAGTGGTCCCAGCAGTCCAAGGGTCCCTGCAAGACCGTGACAAGAATTGTGAGTAAAGAACTTGAAACTGTACCCTTGAAGTCGCCTCTGTTATTTCAGCTGCATAGACACTCACAAGCACCAACTGTGCCCCGGGGCATTGCTCCACCTGTGGGGAGTAGTACCACCACTGCTGCCATATCATCCCCCGGAGGCCTCATACAGCAGCGGCGGCTTATTAGCCGCATACCACAGGTGGCGTCACGAACACAAACTTTATTCACCAAGCCACATATTCTACTGACACCCACCAGGGCCACGGAGCCGGGCCCAGCCACCACTGACTACCACCGGACTAGTCCGGCCCGGCACCGGGTGTCCCATAGCCCTGGGGTGGGCAAGTCAACTTTGGCGTCACGAACAGGATTTCGTGCCCGGTCACACCGGGTACTGTGCGCCTGAAGAATCGTGAAATAGCCTGTGTTATACTGTGAGAAACTGCCGCCATTGAAGCCACTGAGCGCGGGAAGAAGGGGGGCGTGCCAGAAGAAAGGGCGTGAAGAGAAGCCCCGCCCCCTTGTCCAAGAAAGGAGCGCGAAGCAGTGCCCGCCATGGAAGGCGGAGAAAGAAGAAATGGCGACTAGACAAGCTGGCCGGCTGGCAGAAAGAGTCTAAATGCCAGACCAGCAGATAAAGAAAATGGCTCCTGTAAGCGGATGCCAGGGGGAGCTCACCTGGATCAGGCCTGTGACCGCCGCTGAGCTGGAGGCTGAGGTCGGAAGGATGGCTGACGGGATGAAGAAGCAGAGCGGACGGGAGACAGCCGTGTGGGGGAAGGAGATGGTGCTGGCCATGAGGAGTCTGCAGAAGTCTGTGCAGCGAGGCCTGCGTGGGGGTGATGCCCACGTCCATCCAGAGTCCACACCGGCGATGCCGATCCTGCTGCAGAGCATCTCCGGCCTAGATCTGGGTGAGTCCCATGCTGCCCCTGCCGGCGCGAGTGCCCCAACCCCCGCTGCCATTCCCGCGGTCCCTGGAGAGACGCCCGGCACGGCGGCGCCGATACGGGCCGCAGCCACGCCAGGTGCGGCCCGCCAAGATTTCGCTGCTGGTGCGGCGCCCATCCACACCGCAGCAGCGACGCCAAGCCCAGCCCTTCCAGCTCAGGCCCCAGCAGCGATACCCCGCTCGGACAAGCAAGATTCCGCCGCAGCGGCGACGTTAATCCACGCCGCAGATGCGGCCCGCCAAGCCCAGGCCGCAGCCACGCCAGGTGCGGCCCGTCAAGAATCAGTCACAGCAGCGACTCCAATACAGGCCGCCGCCATGCCAGGCGCGGCCCGCCAAGACCAGCAGACGCAGACTGTGCTGACCGCTGTCTACCTGCTGCCAGGTGGGGAGCCGGAGAAGAATCCCTACATGTAAAGAAGTAAGAAGCAGCTGAACTGTATATAGCCCATGTCTGCCCCTCATTCTTTGTGAAGATGTCCCTTTTGTGCTGCCCTAATGTTCTTTTTGAAGATGACACCCTTTCCTGCCTTACTGCCCCTTGTACTTTTTGAAGACATCACCCCCCCTGTGTATGTGTACCGGGCCACTAGACTGGAATGTGGTCCCTGGTAAATGTGATGTGTAAAGTGTCCTATGTAACCAGGCCACTGGACTAAGTGGCTGGTTTTGTTTTCCACTTTGTTGATTGAAAGAAACGAACTGCCAGGCTACTGGACTTGTTGTAGCCAACAATGTAAATAGTTGCACCCGTTGTGCCCCCTACCAGAATTATGGGGGATGTGCCCGAACCGTGCAATGGACTGGAAGTGCACACTTAGAGTTTTCTTTATATGAAGTTCGCAACGTTTACTTATATGTGCCTCCCATAAAGGGAAGAAATGTTTTATTGTTTTATGTTATGCATAACAAAAATGTGTTTGCAGTTTCTCCACAATTTTCTGTTGTTTTTAAGCCCGAGGACGTGCTGGGATTTGCTGTGGGGGAGTGTGGCACCCCTGAGGCTTCCGTCGCCACAGGTCATTGCACCCCATCCAGCGGTGTGATGCCCCATTCTGGGAGAGGAAGAGAGTGAACTCCGGTCCCCTGGTAAATCCACACTACACCCATTGCTAGGAACACACTGGGACCAGGGAAAGTGGCAGACAACCCTCCCATGCTGCATGCTGGGAGGGGTCGTAAGACCCATCCCTGCTCCTATAGGGTAGAACAGGGCAATTGGGGAGGTGGGAGGAGCCATCTGAGAGCAGACACAGAGAGGAAGGTCAAGTTTAGTCAGTCTACCTCAGGGAGTGAGAGAGTGAGGAGCCAGCATGTAGTTGAAGAAGGAGAACGAGAGAAAGTGGGGAAGGATGAGGAGGCCTGCTGGAGGCAGGCAAGGAGGAGAAGAAGTAATGGAAAGAAAGCTCCAAGTCAGTCAGGAGCTGAAAGGAAAGAAAGAGACACTTCCTGGTGAAGATCCTGGGGCTCAGAGGGTCCAGGTGACACCACGCAGAGAACAGAAAGGGTCCCAGGGCCACGGGTAGTCCTAGAGGTACCACGGGTAGTTGTAGAGCTGCAGTGGCCTGCTCCACAAGAACATCGGTGGAGGGAGCTGCAACAGGGGACGGTCCCTAGAAACTGGAGGAGTGCAAAATCATCTCCAAACAGTAAAAACCGAGGCCCAGGGAATGTTGTAAACTCCCCGGGCCACAGCCCACAGCAGTACCCCCAGAAAAGGGATAATCAGCCGACAGGTGACTCCCCAGCCTGGAGGCTGTTGTGGAGGCCAAGCCAGGTGCAACCTACCAAGGTAAGGCTAAGGAAGACAGCAGAAGATAGAGACACTTAAGGGAAGGGTACCGGCTTTTACTCTCTGAATCACCCAGAAACGGCGGAGGTCCCTGACAGTGGTCCCAGCAGTCCAAGGGTCCCTGCAAGACCGTGACAAGAATTGTGAGTAAAGAACTTGAAACTGTACCCTTGAAGTCGCCTCTGTTATTTCAGCTGCATAGACACTCACAAGCACCAACTGTGCCCCGGGGCATTGCTCCAACTGTGGGGAGTAGTACCACCACTGCTGCCATATCATCCCCCGGAGGCCTCATACAGCAGCGGTGGCTTATTAGCCGCATACCACAGGTGGCGTCACGAACACAAACTTTATTCACCAAGCCACATATTCTACTGACACCCACCAGGGCCACGGAGCCGGGCCCAGCCACCACTGACTACCACCGGACTAGTCCGGCCCGGCACCGGGTGTCCCATAGCCCTGGGGTGGGCGAGTCATATACACTGCGGCGACCACCACCGGGCTCTTATATACAGCATTCTAACATGCTGTTTATAAGAGCCCAGGCCGGGGGTATGACATATAAAACACTTTATAATACTTACCTAACGGTCGCGCAGTGGGTCTTATGGTCGCCTCTGTTGTCCGGTGCTGGTGCCGACGCTTTTGTCCATCTTTGTGCTGCTTCTTCACTAGCCACGGTGTATGACGGGTCCGACGTCATACACACTCGCCGGCATTCAGGTCCCTGAGCAGGGCAGATCAAAGTATTGTAGTACACCTGCGCAGGACCGGCGAGTGTGTATGAGACAGCCACGTCATGCACCCAGGCGTCAGAAAGAAGACGAAGATGGCCAAAAGAGGCGGCACCGGCACTGGACAACAGAGATGCCCACTGCAGCAACTGTTAGGTAAGTATCATAAAGTGTTTCTTATGTTATGGCCTGGGCTCTTATATACAGCATGTTAGAATGGTGGTGGTGGCCGCAGCTTATAGGCCAAAGAAGTGGTGGCAGGTTCCCTTTAAAGAGGTTCTGGATAGAGAAGGATAATTCAGCTCCTCGTTTGGACCCAGCGCACAGAAGGCTTGGCAGCCAAGGATCCAAGGAAGAGTCCAGCGCAGTCCTCAAATTGTGAAATAAAATCCAGCGATTATTTGGTACATTTCCATTAAAATTATAGCGGTGTGCAGGGTGATGTTATCATTCTAATACCCCATCGAACTACGCATTTGGAAATGTACCAAATAAACGTTGGATTTTATTTCACAACTTGAGGACTGCACTGGACTCTTCTTTACCTTGTCTTAAAGAGGTTGCCCTCTACTTTAACACTGATGGCCTATCCTTAGGATAAGACTACAATGTCTGATTGGCCGTGGTCCGATACATAACAACCCCACTGATCAGCTGTTGTCTGTGCCAAAGGAGGCAGACAGAAATGCTCGGTTCCGGAGCTGCTTCGTCTTCTCGCAGTTCAAAACATTCAATCAATAAGAGACGGATGTGTAGTACCCGGCCACAGCCACTATCTGAAGACTGAGCAGCTCTAAAACTAAGCACATTTAGCCTCAAGCTGCCGCTGCCGGCACTGAGAACAGCTAACCGGTGGAAGTGTGATGTTTAGGATCCTGGCCGATCAAACATTGATGACCTATCCTAAGGATAGGTCATTAATGTTAAAGTAGTGGACAACCTCTTTAATGACTAATGCCTCATGTGATAAAAAAAGAATGCCACCCTTTCATATTAAATTGATTTGAAAGTATAAAAATAGGCTATGGACAACATAAAAAAATATATAAATACACTGTATGCCATGAACTTGATTACTGCTATACATGGAAAAACATGAGATACTTAGTCAACATTTTTGATCAAAGACCGTACAAGACATCCAGCCATGACAAGCTGTACCTCATATGGATAGACTCTAACGCTAGTGATAAATCTTGCCATCTGTCCAAACAGGCCCCATAAGAATTGGGGAAGGAATTGGACAGGTTTTTGGAAAGAGGAGACTATAAAGGGGAGCAGCCTTTCATTACAAGCTATACCTCGTTCCTATCTCTTCCCCATTTCATTTGAGCTCTGTCTGAGCACAGTGAGAGATCATGAGATTTAACTTACTTGGATCATTTTTACAGCTATATGAAAATAAGATGAACACTGTTTCACTGGATGACCTTGAATAAGAATAAAGGTAGCAAAAGGGGCACAGATTCTGACTTTAATATACCCTTCAGTAATTAGTGAATTATTAGGTGATAACTTTTTGATTTTGGGGGTTCCGAGCTCCGAGACCTGCACCGATTGGTAGAATTGAGAACTTTTAACTGGCATGGTAATGGTCAACCTGTGCACTATTCATTCCTTATTGAGCTGTGGTGCACTGCACTCAGGTTTTTATGGAAGCCCAGTAATGAATGAAGGAAGTAGAGGTTAACTTGGAATGCCATTTTGTCACGGGATTAAAAGTTCCCCATCAGTGATAACAATTCCCCAATTTTCCAATTGGTGCTAGTCCCAGCATTGGCAATCACTGTTCAGCAAGTTATCATCCATCTGGTGGATAGGTGATAACATGTTTTAACTAGACAACCCTTTTAAGTCTTTGATAGCGAGTCTACAGACAAGAAGAAGCCATGGTGCAGAGGAGTATGTGCCTCCTAAGCTTGGTGGGCTTAATGTATGAAAGGACTTAGCTTGTGACATTGCATGTCAATGTACTAACAACTTGCAACATACTATTTCTGGAAGCATAAGGATTCCTTGGTAGTGATGAGTGGACCTGAACTGTAAAAGCCCTGATCAACGCGGGTTCACAAGTAAATGAGCCCCGAGCTTTGATTTCTCAGGGAACTCTAGATAACAATCTGGGTCCAACAACCATGGGTCTCCCAAGCCTGAGAATACCAGCCCCCAGTTGCTAGCTTTATCATGGCTGGGTATCAAAATTGGGGGGAGGATGCACACCATTCCTCTTATGAGGAATGCATGCGGTTCTTCTTATTTTTATATACACCCAAGATAAGCGCATGACTGGGGCTGCAACCTGTAGCCATATGCTTTTTGTGCTGGGTATCATAAGATGGGGGGACCCTACAACAATTTTTTATTTATTTATTTATTTTTACACCAATAGACCCACAGCACCTCTGATTGGTTGCAGTCATACACACTGTAACACAGGCTGGGGGCAGGTCTGACTGCAACCAATCACAGACGCCAGGACTGCCGATGGGCATCAGAAGTTGGGAATATGTATGAAGGTAATAGCAGTAGAATGAGCACCTCTGGAAGCAGTTACAGCCACGCCAGAGACCGGAAAGTACAATGACCTTGCTCCAATACCCCTATCCCTTCTCCCACCATTTTTAAGCTCCATATTCTGGTACCAATAGACTTATATGGGGACTGGCATCCAGCCACATATCTGGGATCAATTCCAGGCTGGAACCATTTTTTATTTGTTTTTTGTTTTTTTTTTTTTTTATCTCTTAATATGGCCGTGCATAGTGGAGTCTCTGTCCCTTGTGTGCTGCAGTGAGTAGTGTCCGGGTAACCCGCCTAACCTAATAGTAAGGGCGTGATAATAGGTTGCTGGCTGGATACCATGCGCATACAAGTGTGAACAGTGCCCTATGCGCGCCACTAGTGTGCAATTTACCTTGCACCTGTGAAGTGTCCATCATGTTGAGAGGTTTGTCTGCATCCTGTTGGTGCATTAGATGTGCTGGCCTGGGCTAACTGGACTGGTTGCCCTCTTTTTTGCTGTGAGTATATTAAATTTTTGGAGGAGTTTTTATCTCCTCTTTCTGTTGCTATTTCTTTTTGGGTTTTTTTAAACTCAGTTAGAACCGTCGATCCTGGGTATCTGTTAGTCTGCCCATCACTATTCCTTGATTTTTTTTCTCATGTCATACGCCTTAAATTTGCGGCAAGTACCTCTTAGAATAAACATAATGCAGATAATACAGTTAATAATCTGCAAATATAGGATTAATCTGGAGGTTAATAGCACTCCAATGTTGTCTGGCCGCCACACTGAAAGAACAGCTACCCAGTAAAAGTCTATTCCTCCCTCTTGGAGGTGTGCCCGAAGCAGCTTCATTTATCACTCAGTACACAGTGAGCGGCTTTTGTAAGCAAGGCATGGTACCTTGATTGATAGCTTGCTCTTCAGCACGTGTGCTGAGCAAGCTGTCAATCAAACTGTTGGGACATGTTTACAGCCTGTGCAACAGGGTACTACACCTCACCTGAGGTGCAGTATTCATCCTGGGTAAGGAGGAGGTAATTGCCGGTAAACAACCACAATACACCACCATACACAGTTAGTTGCCCTCTCACCAGGACTGGGCTAAGGTAGAGATTTTGGGGGCTGGCCATCACTAATGTAGTGGACCCTCTGCTCACTAGATTAGGAACCCGGGAGGAGGAGCTTGACACAGGGGAGCAAGGCGACACACACACACAATGGGTCAGTAATTAGTCAGCATCCAGAAAACAAGTGAGACGCAGGAAAACACAGTCGCTGAGGGGAGAGCTGATAGCCGCCTCAGGACCAGCGCACACTTCAGGGTGCGGAACCCTAGGCTGGTGGGCACTGCAAGTCCCGCCAGCAGAATCCACCGGGCAGAGGATTTCAAGTCTTCTGGCCCACACACAGTGCCCGGGGCACAGCAGCATATAGAGCCAGTTGTTGTGACCATAGGGTGGCCCAATCTATGGACTCGAGCTGCCTGCTATACGGGACGAGGAAAGAAACCATTCCCAGGACTCGGGTCCCAGCGCAGCTTCAAGCCACAGGGACTCACACAATAAGGGAGGAAGGGCTCACTGGAAGAAACACCGGTTCTGACCTCCGAACTATCCGGGATTGACTGGAGCCCATGACAGCGGAGTCCGGCATTCCAAAGGCGGTGACTAGTGATGAGCACTACTCGGTACTCGCACGAGTATCGCTGTACTCGGGCTGCTCGGCGGGGACCGAGTAATCTCGCGATACTCGTGCTGTACTCGTGGTCTTCATTTCTGCATGTTGGCGCTCTTTTGAGAGCCAGCCCTCATGCAGGGATTGGCTGGCAGACCACTGCAATGCCACAGCCCTGTTAGTTGTGGAATTGCAGTGATTGGCCGGCCTGCACAGCGTGACCGAGCCTTTATACCGGCGGGCGCGCTGTGCTCTGCTCACAACTATCCAGACAGTCAGTGCAGGGAGAGTGTCGCTGATTCAGGGAAAGCTTTGCGGCCCTTTATAGTTAGTTCCGGAGCAGGGCTGCAAACAGTGTGACCAGAAGTCCTTCTCAGGACTATTCTAGTTGTATACAGGCAGGCAGGGTATAGCCAGGTCGGAGTACAGTAGCAGAGTCCTTCTCAGGACTATTGTTGCTATATACAGGCAGGGTATAGCCAGGTCGGAATACAGGCTAGTGACCAGAAGAGTCCTTGTCAGGACTATTGTAGCAGTATACAGGCAGGCAGGCAGGGTAGTGGTGACCGTATACCAGCCTTCATCATATCTGGGGCTGGTGTACACAGTGTAAAACAGTCCAGATAGTGTCAGACTTCTCAGTAATTGTCGCTCCTAAAAACCAGTTAGGTTCTTATTGCGTCCGTGCTTGCATTTAAAAACAGCACGTGTGTGGCAGTCGGTGGCAGGGTACAGGTGCGCGTTTTGCACAAACTATTATATAACGCACAAGTCTAGTGTATAATACACGTCAGTCAGCAGTGTCTGATAGTGTCAGACTTCTCAGTAATTGTCGCTCCTAAAAACCAGTTAGGTTCTTATTGCGTCCGTGCTTGCATTTAAAAACAGCACGTGTGTGGCAGTCGGTGGCAGCGTACAGGTGCGCGTTTTGCACAAACTATTATATAACGCACAAGTCTAGTGTATAATACACGTCAGTCAGCAGTGTCTGATAGTGTCAGACTTCTCAGTAATTGTCGCTCCTAAAAACCAGTTAGGTTCTTATTGCGTCCGTGCTTGCATTTAAAAACAGCACGTGTGTGGCAGTCGGTGGCAGGGTACAGGTGCGCGTTTTGCACAAACTATTATATAACGCACAAGTCTAGTGTATAATACACGTCAGTCAGCAGTGTCTGATAGTGTCAGACTTCTCAGTAATTGTCGCTCCTAAAAACCAGTTAGGTTCTTATTGCGTCCGTGCTTGCATTTAAAAACAGCACGTGTGTGGCAGTCGGTGGCAGGGTACAGGTGCGCGTTTTGCACAAACTATTATATAACGCACAAGTCTAGTGTATAATACACGTCAGTCAGCAGTGTCTGATAGTGTCAGACTTCTCAGTAATTGTCGCTCCTAAAAACCAGTTAGGTTCTTATTGCGTCCGTGCTTGCATTTAAAAACAGCACGTGTGTGGCAGTCGGTGGCAGCGTCAGGCTCCATATTGTCCCTGGATAGAGACGTGCATGATGGCCTGTAAACATGAAGTGCCCATTGTAAGTAAGTGGGTCTATTGTAGTATAGCCCTTAGGCAGGGCAGCCAAAAATTGGGAGGCTCCACGTTGTCCCTGGATAGAGACGTGCATGAGGGCCTGTAAACCTGAAGTGCCCATTGGAAGGAAGTGGGTCTATTGTAGTATAGCCCTTAGGCAGGGCAGCCAAAAATTGGGAGGCTCCACGTTGTCCCTGGGTAGAGACGTGCATGAGGGCCTCAAAACATTGTTCCCATTGCAAAGGAGCGGGTCTCCTGTCGTTGTAATGTCCATTCTGCAAAGAATGGGCGAAAAAATTTACCACTGGGGGTATACCTGAAACAAAGGCCTAAGTATTGCAATTTGTAACGGTCATCATCATGGTGGCGCATGAGGAGAAGGAGGAGCAGTCCAGCGATTATCCAAAGTCCAGAAGTGTGTACCCATGGGTGAGTGGAGGTACATGGCAAACTTTAAATTCCGCTCTCATTTGCTGGTGGTGTGGTGAAGTCTGGCCCAATCCAACCCTTGTTCATCTTGATCAGAGTCAGCCTGTCAGCATTTTCAGTTGACAGGCGGGTGCGTTTATCTGTAATGATTCCACCTGCGGCACTAAAAACACGCTCTGACAAAACGCTAGCAGCAGGGCAGGCCAGGCCTTCCAAGGCGTAGAGAGCCAATTCATGCCACGTGTCCCGCTTGGATACCAAATAATTGTAAGGCACAGAGGAATGTCGGAGTACAGTTGTTCGATCTGCAAGGTACTCCTTCAGCATCTGGGCAAACTTAGGATTTCTTGTGGCACTACCCCGCACCTCAGGGGCTGTGGTACGTGAGGGGCTGAGAAAACTGTCCCACATCTTAAAGACTGTTCCCCTACCTCTGGCGGATTGGACTTGTGCCTCTCTCGGCTGTACGCCTCGGTTGTCCACTGATTCATGACCTATGCCGCTAGCATTTTGTGAGGGGAATGCTTTGCCTACTTCCGTGACTATGGCCTTCTGGAACTGCTGCATTTTGCCTGACCTCTCCGCCTCGGGAATAAGAGACATAAAGTTCTCCTTTTAGCGTGGGTCTAACAGTGTTACCAACCAGTAATGATTGTCGGCCAAGATGTTCTTAACGCGAGGGTCACGAGACAGGCAGCTTACCATAAAGTCAGCCATGTGTGCCAGACTCTTAACAGCCATCACTTCAGTATCCTGACCAACACGATGACTGAACATGCTGTCCTCCTCCTCCTCCTCCTCATCATCTACCCTGTCCTCTGGCCAGCCACGCTGAACCGAGGATATGACTGACT
This sequence comes from Anomaloglossus baeobatrachus, assembly GCF_048569485.1. NCBI lineage: Eukaryota > Metazoa > Chordata > Amphibia > Anura > Aromobatidae > Anomaloglossus > Anomaloglossus baeobatrachus. The sequence continues at coordinate 76,214,890 of NC_134355.1, read as the reverse complement.
CAATTTGGCCAGAGAGTTGCTCCATGTCTTCATCCTCCTCCTCGTCATAGTCCTCCACTGCACGTTGTGATGAGACGAGGCTGGGCTGTGTGTTATCATCACCCACACCCACTACTGTTTCTTGCTCAAACTCATCGCGCTCCGCCTGCAATGCATCATGGTTGTTTTTTGAGCAGAGACCATTTTAGAAGGCAGAGAAGCGGTATGGTGACGCTAATAATGTCGTCATCGCCGCTCACCATCTTGGTGGAGTCCTCAAAGTTTTGGCGGATGGTGCATAGGTCGGACATCCATCTCCACTCCTCAGGTGTTATGTGTGGAGTTTGACCCATTTCCCGACGGCTTAGGTGATGCAGGTACTCAACAACTGCCCTCTTCTGCTCACATATCCTGACCAACTTGTGCAGAGTTGAATTCCAATGCGTGGGGACATCACACACCAGTCTGTGTGCCGGAAGATGCAAACGGCGTCTTAAGCCGGCAAGGCCGGCTGAAGCAGTAGGTGACTTTCGAAAATGTGCAGACAGGCGGCGAACTTTTACCAGCAGATCAGACAGCTCTGAGTTTGACTTTAGAAACCGCTGAACCACGAGGTTGAGCACATGGGCCACGCATGGAACATGTGTCAGCTGGCCTCGCCTCAAAGCCGCCACCAGGTTCCGGCCATTGTCACACACGACCTTTCCTGGCTTTAGGTTCAGAGTTGTGAGCCAGTGATCTGCCTGCTGTTTCAGAGCTGTCCACACCTCTTCTGCATTGTGGGGTTTGTCACCTATGCAGATTAGCTTCAGCACTGCCTGTTGCCGCTTCGCCGAGGCAGTGCTGCAGTGCTTCTGTGTCGCCCTGGACAAGCCAGGGGCCACAGAGCACAACACTTAAACACCCCACACTCCCTGCAGGCATATCATAGTCAAAACACAAAATCCTTGTTGCCTTCCCCAGGGGCTGTTGTCCACACCAGGGTGTGGAGCCAGGCGGTTGGTCTCCACCCACCGAGGAGGAGGGAAAACACAGGCAGTGAGAGTTAAGCTAAGGAAGTGGAAGGAGGAAAGTAGTAGAGAGGAGAAAAGTGACAGCAAAGAGCCTGAAGTTGGTCCGGGTGTGTGGCCTGGACAGGACAGCAAGGTTGGCAGGATGTGGTGACCGTCTGCAGTGGAGGCCGATTGGAGTCTGCCGTAAGGACCGTGGACGGGTGGTGACCCGGCCGTACCGGACCGGTATACAAAGAGAAGCCAGCACCATTGGCAGAGGACTTTCGGATCCCGGCAAGGCTTGGTGTCGCCGTGAATTTGCCAAATCCGTTAGTGAAGGGGACCTCTGGGTTTCCAAACAGCCAAGTCCAGATAGAAGGCAACCGTACAACCGTGAAGGGGAGACACAGCCACCGCCAAGGGCAACCGTCTCCCAGTGCCATCGCCTGTGGGCAAAAGGGGCTCCTCCGGCCCATATCCAGGTCAGGGAGCGGGTTACCGTTGGGAAACCATCACTACCAACACTTAACTTAGGTGCAGGGAGAGACAGTCATCACTAACCTGCAGGGAGGAACAACCGCAGCCGTCCGAGTGACCCGTCCATCCAGCCACTTGTTTTACCGTGAACTGTGTCATCATCATTGGGCTGAGTGAGTACCTCCGTGCCGTGCGGCACAGCGCTGCCCCTGCGACCCTGCACTTCATCAGGCCCCGCAACCCGCCTGTCATCCATCTCTACCCCATCACCAGGCCCCGGGACAACCAACCCCCCTACCCACGGAGGGGAGAAATAACAACAAAGCTGCTCCCTGTCACAGGCTCCCGGGATCCCTGTCCAGAGCAGCGGTGGTGTCCACACAATCACCACAACCGTGGGTGGCGTCACGGACAATATCCCCAAAACCCAAACCACCCCTTTTCACTCACGGGCGAGTAGCGCCGCTCGAGTCCCCGGGATCCGGCCATCGCTCGAGCCAACGAGCAGCAGCAGCCGTAGAGCTGCGTCAGCCGGACCCGAGCAGTGGGAGAGCGCACCGTCCCCTCCTCCGCCCGCGACACTTCCAGCTTGGGACTGGTGTGGAGGGTAAAGTGGATCAGGATGCGCAGGAGGAGGAGGAGGCTGAGGAGCATGACATTCCGGAGCTGTAGAGTGTGTGTGAAACCCTGACTGAGGTAGGGCCTGCAAAACTTGGTGTGTGAAGGACGTGTTCCGTCCCTCGCTCAGACTGGGTCCCAGCTTGCACAATATTAACCCAGTGTGACGTCAACGAGATGTAGCGGCCTTGCCCACATGCACTTGTCCACGTGTCTGTGGTTAGGTGGACTTTGGCTGAAACAGCGTTGTTCAGGGCACGTGTGATGTTTTGTGACACGTGGTTAGTTATGCAATGCGGGGACGGCACACCGGGAGAAATAGTGGCGGCTGTGGACCGAGTAACGTGGGACAGCTGCCACCATCAGGTCGCGGAATGCTTCTGTCTCAACCAGCCTAAAAGGCAACATTTCCAGCGCAAGCAGTCGCGAAATGTTAGCATTTAGAACTGTGGCATGTGGGGTGTTGGCAGTGTATTTGCGCCTGCGTTCAAAGGTTTGCTGAATGGATAACTGAACGTTGCGCTGGGACAAGGACGTGCTTGATGATGGTGTTCTTTCTGCGTAGGCAACTGCAGGTGCAGGAGTGGAGGAGGCTTGTTCGCAGGCAGCATGGACAGGGGATTGGCTCGCATGCACAACCAGCGAAGACGTAGCAGTGACATCAGCAAGCACTGCTCCTCGACTCTGTTGTACTTCCCACAAAGTCGGGTGCTTGGCTGACATGTGCCTGATCATGCTGGTGGTGGTCAGGCTGCTAGTTTTGGTACCCCTGCTGATGCTGGCATGGCAGGTGTTGCAAATGGCCTTTTTAGAATCATCTGGAGCCAACTTAAAAAACTGCCAGTGTCAGAGTTCCGGGTTTTCCAGTTTTCTTTTGAAAGAGCTTGCCCTTTGTTAACATGGAGTTTTCTGTTCTGTTGCCCTACTTCCTGTCCATCTGTTTAAAAGCCGCCCCTAAAGCTTAGTCCAGTGCCTGAGTATACTGCTTCCTGTGTGCTCCTGCCCTGCTGCTTTTGGTTCCTGATTGTTATTCGGATCCTCTTGGAAAACAACCGACACCGACTCTGGACTTCATCTGGTATCATCTAGCTGTGCCTGGACTCCGTTTGCCGTCTTTGGTCGGCACTTCTGCCCGGTTCCTTCCGTTTAATACCACTCTTGACTCACATCACGTACGGACATTTTTCGACTTACCTATTGCCCTTTTGTGTCCCGGCTGCTGCGCATTTAGGGCTTCTGGGGTGATTGCCAGACAGTCCCTGTATAGGGGTTCGCTCTTGGTGGTCTCCCTGGGGGAGTCCGGTGCGCGGTCCCGGGAATTCCCTTTCGCTCAGTCCCTGGAAGGTATTTCCTGTATTTATGTTCTACTGTGTTTTTGTTCCGTTTATGTACATATTTGCTGGTTGCATATTATAAATGTCTTGCACCAAGAACTCGTCTCTGGTTGTCATTGCCCTAACGCAATCGAAATCCTCAATACATACAATAGTATTACAGCCAGACTCGGGAAGACCTAACATTTGTACAGGCACCTTGTGTCGTGTTGTTCCGGGGAACAGTTGCCTGACGTCTGCCTGGGGCCACCACTCTGCTTCTTACTGCCTGTTGTGATGCTACGCCTCCCTCCCCCTGTGCACTGCTGTCCTCGCTCTGCATATCCTCCTGCCAGGTTGGGTCAGTTACTGGATCATCCACCACGTCGTCTTCCTCTTCCGCACCCTGCTCCTCCTCCTGACTTCCTGACAATTGTGTCTCATCATCGTCCACCCCTTGTTGAGACACGTTGCCAACTTCGTGAGAACGTGGCTGCTCAAATATTTGGGCATCTGTACATACAATCTCGTCATGGCCCACTTCAACAGGAGCTGGCGAGAGGCCAGAATTTGTGAATGGAAACGTGAACGAACAGCTCTTCCGAGTGTCCAAGTGTGGGATCAGTAATGTCCGTGGACATGTACTCGGCCTGGTGGTAGGAAGGAGGATCAGGTTCTGAAATGTGCGGTGCAGTATCACGGCTACTGACACTTGACCGTGTGGAAGACAGAGTGTTTGTGGTGGTGCCAATCTGACTGGAAGCATTATCCGCTATCCAACTAACAACCTGTTGACACTGGTCTTGGTTCAAGAGCGGTGTACTGCTGCGGTCCCCAAGAATTTGGGACAGGACGTGCGAGCGACTAGATGTGGCCCTTTGTTGTGGCGAAATTAGAGCTTGCACACAACCTCGGTCTCTGCCTGCACCACCATCACGTCCACTTCCTTGTTCGTTGACAACGCCCTTGCGCATTTTGCAATGCTGTGCTGATGTGTATTCACTAGACTTGTGCGTTATATCCAAGTTTTTGCAAAACTCACACAAATGCAGCGGAAAGCTGCCACCAACAGGCACACACGTGCGGTTTTTAAATGCAAGCACGGAGGCACTAAGAACCTAACAGGTCTCTATCCAGGGACAACGTGGAGCCTCCCAATTTTTGGCTGCCCTGCCTAAGGGCTATACTACAATAGACCCACTTCCTTACAATGAGCACTTCAGGTTTACAGGCCCTCATGCACGTCTCTATCCAGGGACAACGTGGAGCCTCCCAATTTTTGGCTGCCCTGCCTAAGGGCTATACTATAATACACCCACTTCCTTACAATGGGCACTTCAGGTTTACAGGCCCTCATGCACGTCTCTATCCAGGGACAACGTGGAGCCTCCCAATTTTTGGCTGCCCTGCCTAAGGGCTATACTACAATAGACCCACTTCCTTACAATGGGCACTTCAGGTTTACAGGCCCTCATGCACGTCTCTATCCAGGGACAACGTGGAGCCTCCCAATTTTTGGCTGCCCTGCCTAAGGGCTATACTACAATAGACCCACTTCCTTACAATGGGCACTTCAGGTTTACAGGCCATCATGCACGTCTCTATCCAGGGACAATGTGGAGCCTCCCAATTTTTGGCTGCCCTGCCTAAGGGCTATAATATAATACACCCACTTCCTTACAATGGGCACTTCAGGTTTACAGGCCCTCATGCACGTCTCTATCCAGGGACAACGTGGAGCCTCCCAATTTTTGGCTGCCCTGGCAAAGGAAAATACTACAAAGACTCACTTCCTCAAAATGGGCACATTAGACTCAAGAGGCCTTCATGTACGTCTCTTCTCAGGGACATCGGAGTGCCACACAATGTTTTCACGTAAAATCTTTCATGTATTAATCTCAAAAAGTAACATACACCAGCTCTATCTCACTATAGGGTATGTGCCCTTAACATTTCTGCCATGAAAAATCATTTTGGGGTCATTTTGGAAGGTTTTCTGGTGAGTCCGTAAAAATGGCGTGAAACGCGGACAAAATTGTTCACAGCTGTGACTTTTGAGTGATAAATGCTTCAAGGGGTCTTCCCCATGCTGTTGCCATGTCATTTGAGCACTCTTCTGAGACTTTTGTGACATTTTTAGGGTTTCTCCATGCTGCCGGGGGGTCATTTCACAAAAATACTTGGGTCTCCCATAGGATAACATTGGGCTCGTTGCTCGGGCTGAGTACACGAGTATCTTGGGAGGCTCGGCCCGAGCTTCGAGCACCCGAGCTTTTTAGTACTCGCTCATCACTAGCGATGACATCTCAGTGAGTAAAGAACTTAAACTGCAACCACTGTGTCGTCTAATCCTTCCCGTGCCCCGCGCTCCTTCATCAGAGTGGACTACTTATCCCCACACTAGAGCCTAGCTCTACCTGTGGAGAGCTATAACAACCAAGCTGCGTCACCATCTGCCCCAGAAGACATTTTCCACAGCAACGGCTAATACCTGGCCGCACAGTACAGGTGGCATCACGAATGACTACTCCCATCATCCCCATCTCCCATCTTTATTGACACCTCCAGGGTCACGAAACCTGGCCGCTGTGATATCCCAAACCCTCACCGGCCTGGTGACGAGTAACCCCTAAGACCTCGTGGGTGCATCATCTGCAGCCAATCTGACATACCTCTATGACTGAAAGTCGGCAGCTTCAGGGAAGAATATAGTTCATTTTCTCCTGGTAATGGCCCATTCAATAAGACAACATTGGAATACCATTAACGTGCAGATTAATCCCATAAAAGGAATATGTCCATAGACACTGATCTTTAATGTCACAATAATCAGAGGTAGTACAGCGCCATAGTACATTTAAAAATAAAATACTTATATGCATAAAGTAAAACTGAAAAATATCATACAAACAAGCGAGAACCTATATTAACCTTATGTCACAGTAGTTATTGCTCCCCATGTTTTGTTATTCTATTGAAGATCCCTCAAAAATAAAGGCGTTATTTTCACAGCTTTTCTCACAGGCTGTCTCATTCCCATACTTTTTGGTTCCATCATTTTGGCATCCATCATTCTTTTATCTAAACTTTCACAGACCTTCAATTTGTTCTTTGTTTCACCAGAGCAATCTTGTTAAGTGTGGATAAACTCACACATGACCTTACTTCTCTCACATCGCAGAAAATAACTCTTGAGTTTTGTTACACTTTTCTCAGTTTTTACCTTTCATGAGTTTGGCTTGCTATGCTTACCCTGCTGTGCTATATATTTATGGCTTCCGCTTTGTTCTATGGATGTTTGCTACCTACCACTGAGAGGCTTTAGTTATTGTTAAAGGGGTTGTCTGGTCTAAGATGATAAGTCTACAGACTTAAGGTACTGACACACTAAGCGGCGCTCCAGCGATCCCACCAGCAACCTGACCTGGCAGGGATTGCTGGAGCGTCGCTACATGGGTTGCTGGTGAGCTGTCAAACAGGCAGATCTCACCAGCAACCAGTGACCAGCCCCCAGCCAGCAGCGACGCGTGGAAGATGCTGCGCTTGGTAACTAAGGTAAATATCGGGTAACCAACCCGATATTTACCTTGGTTCCCAGCGCACACCGCTTAGCGCTGGCTCCCTGCACTCCTAGCCAGAGTACACATCGGGTTAATTACCCGATGTGTAGTCTGGCTATGTGTGCAGGGAGCAGGGAGCCGGCACTCGCCGCGTGAGAGCGGCGGACGCTGGTAACGAAGGTAAATATCGGGTAACCAAGGAAAGGGCTTCTTGGTTACCCGATATTTACATTGGTTACCAGCGTCCTCAGAAGCCGGCTCCTGCTGCCTGCACATTCAGTTGTTGCTCTCTCGCTGTCACACACAGCGATGTGTGCTTCACAGCAGGAAAGCAACAACTAAAAAATGGTCCAGGAGATTCAGCAACAACCAACGACCTCACAGCAGGGGCCAGGTTGTTGCTGGATGTCACACACAACAACATCACTAGCAACATCGCTGTTATGTCACAAAAGTCGTGCCTCAGCAGCGATGTTGCTAGCGATGTTGCTTAGTGAGATGTGGCCTTTAGGAATCTTCCCAGCACACATACTGTGCGCTGCGAGGTGTAGCACTCGGTTCTGGTCCCAGTGTAGCCCGCCCACACGCCCCCGCTTGCAGGCCTTGGCGGTGTGGTCACTCTCCTCCGGCTATGCCCCCTTTCTTAAAGAGCTGGCATTTCATAACCTGGAACTGTTTCCTGAGGTCACCCATTACCCTAAAGTTATTTAAGTCTCCCTGCTTGTAGAGGAGGCACCTGAGCAATGTTGCCTACTAGTTAGTGTATTGCTAGTTTTCAGGTCTCTGTATGCTACTGTGTCTAGTTCTGCTTATCATGTCCTAGTACCATTCTCATGTTCCTAACCTGTGTCTCATCTTGGAGCCTGCTTACTACCACCACCTCCATGCTGCCAATACCTCCATGCTGCCACATCTGAGCCCCCACCTCCGTGCTGCCATGTCTGAGCCCCCACCTCTGTAATGCCACATCTGAGCCACTGCCTCCATGCTGCCATGTCTGAGCCCCCACCTCTGTACTGCCACATCTGACCCACCACCTCCATGCTGCCAAGTCCAAGCTAACACCTGCATGCTGCCACATCTGAGCACACAAGCACAAGACATTAAGAGACTTAGCCAGTCTATAAGAGCCGACCTCCACTAGTCTTGGCAGTTGTGCATTTAGGCCTCCTGGAGCTGCACCTGATACTCCCTGTATAGGGGTTCACTACAGGTTAGCTCCTCCAGAGAAGTTTGGTGTATGGCCCAGTGGGTCCACTTCCGGACGCTCGCCACCACTTGGCAATCGTAACATGAGGATTCACCAGTTTCTGAACCAGGAATGGCGGTCATGTGACCACGAGTATTCGATATACATACACCTGGCCAGAACCCGACTAGTGGGCTTGGCCTTGCTCACTACAAGTATATGGAGCAAGCCCGCACCCCGTCCAGTGGGCACACCGGACTAGAGGACATAGCTGTTTAGTGGATGTGGCCTTGCTCAATACACCAGTTGGGAGTCTGCATATCACATACTCATGGTCACGTGATCATTGTTCCTGGCTCAGGATCTGGGGGAATCTTCTAGGTGCACCGAGCGGGCATTGGGAGGATTGTTACGCCTGAAGTCAGATACAGTGACTGCAAACTTATCATTTTAGACCAAGCAAACTCTCTTTAGCATACTTAACTGAATCTCGATAAATGAAAATCTGCATTTATATCTATGAAAAATAATTTTTATAAAAGCAGAAATAAAGCTTCCTGTCACCATAATGTGAACTATCCTACATTATTATTATAGAATGTCGTCAGTGTTATGTCACTTATGTCTAAGATGTAACATTAATAAAAAAATAAAATATCTACAGGATAGCATATACTGAATTACATAGGAAACATCTTGAGTGAATTCTTGGAAAAGGAAAAACTTGATAGATATACAGTGGACTAGTGATAACATTTGATTCAGCAGATTTGTCCAAGTAATTCAATTTGCATCAATTCTCTTCAGACCTCAAAGTCTATTAAAAGTATGCTACAAAATAGTTATAGTCATCTTTCCGCAGGTCTCCCCTACCAAGCTATACAGCCTATTTTTGCTCTGGTCCAGTATTCAGATTTCTTCTCTGGCCAAGTGCTGTTATTTCTGATCCCATTGTGCTGGCTATGCTTCAAAAAGTCATGACATCACTGTGCCTGAAGACCGGACTGGAGCAGAGAGGGGCGGTGTAACTGGACATATGAAGGTTTGGTGAATATCATTATTTTTTCCATTTTATAAACGTTTTCCGTTGTTGTAAAATCCATAATGCTGGGTTAATGAGAAGTAGAGATAAGCTGGTCACTTCACGGAACTCCAGACCACGGTCAAGGTTGGTGCACTCTGGCTGTAAACAAGAGCTGTGTGAATTTGCTGCCTTTTTGGGTTCATCGGTATAACGTTTGATTCTCAAGCATCATGTGATGACGTGCTAGCACAACAAATCATAAGATGAACGCAGAATCCTGGAATATCAGGAAAATTCATGCAGCTCTGGTTCATGGCCAGAGTGCCAAGCTGAACCATGCACTGAGGTTGCGCAAAGCAATCACTGAACTCTAGTGAACAGCAAATCGTCCCAAAATTCTAATTCACCTGAATCCATGAAATTTAGGAAATCTAATATACTGTATAAAGCTGAGTATATGTGTGTATTTATGAATGTATGTATGTATGTCCGCTAAAGGAAGCCACACCGTTGCATTTACAATCACGACATTTTGCACAGACACCCCATGTGACTCAGGGAACGTCATAGACTATGTTTTGACGGGAAAATTGAAACCCCACACTTTACAGTTACTTTCCAAAAAACTGCCTCCATTAAAGTTAATGGAGCTGTGAACTATAGGTTATTAAAAGCAGCTGTGATTGTTTGCTATAGAAACAAAATAAATTGTTAGTATAAGAAGCTTATCTCTGAGGAGACGGATAGAGAGAGACAGAAAAAGACAGACAGACATAGACACAGACAGAGTAAGAGGCAGACAGGGAAAGAGACAGACAGACAGAGACAGACAGGGAAAGAGACAGATAGAGAGACAGGGAAAGAGACAGAGTAAGAGGCAGATAGGGAAAGAGACAGACAGACAGAGACAGACAGGGAAAGAAAGAGACAGAGAGAGACATACAGGGAAAGAGACAGAGACAGACAGGGAGAGAGACAGACAGGGAAAAGAGACAGAGACAGGGAAAGAGACAGAGACAGGGAAAGAGACAGAGACAGGGAAAGAGACAGACAGGGAAAGAGACAGACAAGGAAATAGACAGAGACAGGGAAAAAGACAGGGAAACAGAAAAAGACAAGGAACTAGACAGGGAAAGAGACAGAGACAAGGAAAGAGACAGGGAAAGAGACAGAGACAGACAGGGAAAGAGACAGACAGGAAAGAGACAGACGAGGAAAGAGACAAATGGGGAAAGAGACAGACGGGGAAAGAGACAGACTGGAAAAGAGACTGACATTCAGACACAGATAGAGAGACACAGACAGACACAGAGATAGAGAGACAGAGAGACACAGCTACAGACACAGAGAGAGACAGACAGAGATAGAGACAGACACAGAGATAGAGACAGACAGACAGAGATAGACACAGACAGAGAGAGATAGACACAGACAGACAGATAGACACAGACCAACATAGTTAGAGACAGAGACACACATGGATAGAGACAGACATAGAAAGAGACAGACACACAGAGACAGACAGGTAAAGAAACAGACAGAGAGACAGACACATAGAGACAGACAGAGACAGACAGAAAGAGACAGACACACAGAACCTCCAACTGTGACCACAAGTAACCTGAGTGATGTCACTGCTCATCTCTGCAGCTCAGTCGCTGCCTGAAGTCCACAGCAGGCGGTCATGTTCTATGTCAGCGTGCTGTGCCTTCAGTAAGAATTACTTATTTTTCTTAATCTTTTCAGTCTACATATATTATGTTCTGGGGTATGGAGTGATTTTAGAACATAATAAGACACATTCAATGAGAATTTAATTTGTTAGTCAAATTCGAGCAAGATGCAAATTTAAATTTCAGCAAATTTGCTCCTCCATAATGTTTATATGTGTATATCCATTGCATCAGGCAGTAAATGTCAAAACAATTTTTAGTAAAGAAAAGATGGTTTATTTAGGTGTTTTTTTGTATATATAAACCACCTTTTTTCCCTACTACAAATGTTTTCGGGGTACTGCCTCCATTATTTTGGCTTTCACATTTGGAGGGACTGAGCAAGTGCCTGGGAGCAATATTTGCAGTCAAAAATATGCACTGGGCTGCTATCCTTTGTTTTCATCATATCTGGAAGATATAATACTCTCATTCCTATGTCTGGCTTGAAAAATGTCAAGTTTAAAAAACACTGTAGAGCAAGCAAAAGTTAAATCCTTATATTGCTAACAGCGGTATTGTTTAACTTATACAATTACAGAACATCCATTAATAACTTGGACTTTTACTGGCGTATAAATCTCCAGCTCTGCTTACATATCTTAGTCTTGTATGAAGAACTGGCTAGTACTGAAAATCATTGTTGGAAGACTACTAGGAAACAAATGAACTTGCAATGCATGGTATCTTAAAGGAAACTATAAATGGGATAGGTCAAGGACGAAGCTTGAAAGCAGCAGGAAAAATCTTCCTTTTAGTTTATGTTACTTCAGCTTTCATGTCTGTGCAGATTCCAAATAAGGAATAGTAGCTTTAAAGGCACCAGGCTGCACAGATCTCCTGACCTTAGGATTCTCACAGTTCTAGACATTCCAAGGTAGAGGGTCATTTACACAGAGTTGTAATTTCTTATGCATATTTATTTCTAAAGTATCTTTTACATACTTTCCCAGTGAAGTCATTTACTTGAGCCTGGAATACGAAATAGATTATTTTTTCAAGTTTACATGAAAGAGTCCTGTCAAACAGGGCTGTCTACTATTCATCAGCTCCAAGTGCTAGAATTAGGTTAAAATCCTAAGAGATACGCCGGAGATTAATACACTATCTCGGGTGCAAAAATGCTGTAGAGAAGAATTATTTTTTATTTTAAGAATTATTATTATCTATTGTCTACATAAATGATTTAATATATTTTTTAAATACAGATATAAGTATAAACAGAGGACAAGTGTCAGTATTCACCAGTTACATGTGAACATACAACTATATAGTCCTGAATATTAATATATACAGAGAGTACGGGCATACAATACAGAAAAGGTAGAAAAGTAGGAAGACTGTGGACCGAGGGTAAGGCAGATGGATAGATTGATAAATAACAGATAGATAGCTGGATGGATAGATAGATAGAAACATGCATACATAAATATATAGATAGATGATTGATAAATAGATATAAATAATAGATAGATGGATTTATAGATAGATAAATTGATAGATATATAGATAGATAACAGATAGATAGGTCGATAAATACATGCATACCTACATAAATATATATCTAGATAGATAAATAGATGATTGATAAATAATAATAGATAGATAGATAGATACATACATACATAAATATATAGGTAGATAGATATTAGATAGATAAATCATATATAGATACATAGATAGATAGATAGAGGGATAGATAGATAGATAATAGATAGATAAATATTATATAGATAGATAGAGAGATAGATAGATAGATGGATAGATAGATAGATATAGGGATAGATAGATGGCTAGATAGATAGAGGGATAGATAGATAGATAATAGATAGATAGATAGATAGAGGGATAGATAGATAGATAATAGATAGATAGATAGATGGAGGGATAGATAGATAGATAGATAGATAGATAATAGATAGACCCTGAAATACAAGTATTATAAATTGAGGTAGCATGTCCTTCCAACATAGCTTGAAGCGCACCAATCACCAGGATTTTCCTATATAAACTAAAGCCAGTGCTATACTGGCACTATCAGGCTGATTCTATACATACCTTTAGTTGTCAGACTGGATGTATAGTTATTGAAATACAGTCAAGTAAAGTTACAGAAATGTGCAGCTTTTTGATTGACAGCAGCTGCTGAATACCTAATATGTGGGTGTGGTTTTGCTATTTATTCCCGCCTCTGTAGAAGCCAGACTGTATGGGCTGCATTTCTAACACACACCATCACTAGACAGAACTGGAAAGAGCCCATACAGTCTAGCATCGAAGAGGCCAGGCAGCAGACAGGGGCGGGAATAGATAGTAAAACCCCATCCACATATTAGCTATTCCGCAGCTGCTGCCAATCAAAAAGCTGCACATTTCTGTAACTTTACTTGCCTGTATTTCAGAAACTATACATCTAATCTGACAACTAAAGGTATGTATGGAATCAGCCTGATAGCGCCAGTATAGCACTGGCTTTAGATTATATAGGAAAATCCTGGTGATTGGTGCGCTTTAAACAAAATAATATTTAATCCATGCCCAAGATATGCAACGTTTCTGCTTTTACACTGACCCTATCTCTGAGAAAGGCTCAGTGTTACGCTAGGGTCACACCACTGTATTTTTTTTTCTCAACTGAGAGAACCGATCAAATTATGCTAATTACACTCTGATTAGAATGTGATCAGAGTCTGATACAATTTTCTCAGATGTGGAGAAAATGTAAAAAAAAAATTGCCATCTTCTCCATTCTGTCTGTCTGAAAAGTGGACCAGTCTTGAATGTCCTCCGAATGCAGTCCGATTTATTCCATGGAACAATTGCCTTGTGTGGCTGAGTGTGATCCTTTTTATGTATGCATATTGTGCATGCTCCAAGGAAAATCTGAGGAAAGAATTGAAGATGCGCATGGTCCACTAGAATAATATAGGTCTGATGTTTTGTTGGGTTGGACTTGAGCCAAGAATACGGTTGTGTGAACCCAACCTCAAGGGGAAAATGTTGCAAGCCTAAAGGCCACGTCTCACTAAGCGACATCACTAGCGACATCGCTGCTGAGTCACGGTTTTTCGTGACGCAACAGCGATCTTGCTAGCGATGTTGCTGTGTGTGACATCCAGCGTCGACCTGGCCCCTGCTGTGAGGTCACCGGTCGTTGCTGAATGTCCTGGACCATTTTCTTCAAAGGTGATGTCCTGCTGGGCAGGACGCATCGCTATGTTTGACGCTGTGTG